>NW_012130123.1:766765-785377 GCF_000143395.1 Atta cephalotes | reverse complement strand
TAACGGAAAACGTAAATTAAAAGTAAAGAACTACCGGTACCGTACTGTTAGTACGTACGAGAGTATATATATATATACTACACATATNTCTTATTATTTACTTCTTCTCTCTCTCTCTCTCTCTCTCTCTCTCTCTCTCTCTCTCTCTCTCTCTCTCTCTTTCTCTTCTCAGATAATAAAATGATTATTTATAACGACGGACATGCGTCTTCAACATCTTTTTCAAAACACATCATAGCTTATTCGTCTTATGTTCGAGATGAAGATTTTTATTGGCAATGTTTGCGTGTTCTCTTGACATTTTTCAAGACTCTCTCCTTGACCTTACTTCTTTAGAATTCGAAATTTATTTACCACAAGATATCGTGTAGATATCTTATATAGACGCAAGGAGATCTTGGTTAAGAAGCTGCAATTAATTGCAGTCAAAATTTTTCTCACAAAAAACTCAATTTTAATTCTATCTAAAGCTGTCTCGATTAATATATGTCATTTTTGCTAAGATTTTCTGTTTTGTAATATATAATATCTTATTATATTCCATTTAAATTAATTTATTTGTTGTGACATAATTTAAAAATTTATACTAACGCAACTTATTAAAAAATTATAACTCCTCTAAATCATCTCAAAATACATATGAATTCAGCACATACGTTTTACACACTACAAATAAAAGCCTACAAAACTACAAAGTTAATATACGTTCTGTATTGAGTGCTGGTGAAGAAATCTTATACCAACGTATAAATTTAAACATTGGCCTGTCATTTATATCCCACCGAAAATTTAAATCCCTGTCGCTGAAGGGTTAAGAATACGAAAACAACATCTAGAATCTAGGCCAAACGATATCTGTCATTCACGACTATTCTACTATGTGTCGTTAAAGATGACAAACAAGAGTCCGCACGATTGGGAAATCGATAGTGCCGTACAGTCGTTAGACACGTATAAAATCCTATCTCGTAAAAGCGGATAAGAAAATAGTCTCTTCATTTATCCAATTCCTCGTAAATCACTCTTCTTCGCGATAAAATTTGTTTTTACATTATTATGCTTAAACACGAAGCTGAATATACGATTTAATCAATGTGCGGTCGTCCTAATGATCATACATACTTTTTTTCATTTTACTAATTATAATAACTATTTTTTTTCAATATATAATTATTATAACATGTAATAAAAAACTATTTGTGATATAATTACATTAAAGCTTGAATATTTTCTCACAGAACGTTATTATACGATTATATTAAGCAGTTAAAGAGCAGTGAAAGACAACCAAAATCTGCATGGAGCTCCGCGATAAAGCGATCAAAGTGCAATAGAAAAATATAATAGATGTGATTACTCTTAGGTCGGTATCGCAGTACAGAAGCGAGTACGGGGAGGCACGTTTCTCGTTGCAACGAGTTACCGTCGACTTTCACGCGCGGCATCCCGACCCACAGCTCGTGGGTAATGGTCAAGGAAGGCGCGATGGTGCCTTACCGGACTCCACCGCGAGTTCGCTGGCAAAAAGCCAGCGGCGTATACATACGACGTGATCGCCAGCAAGCCGCGTAAGTAATGACGTTAAGAGAATGCTAGCATTACTAGCCCTCGAGCACAATGCAGTCATTGTACGCAATCTCCCTAAGCCTCCCTCTTCGAGAATCGTACGTGTATATCCTATTGTTTTCAGGCACGCGTTGCAACAGCAATGTGCATTGAAGTGCATTAACGCGCAGAGATTCGAAATGCGCGCGCTTTGTGAATCTCGATTCTCGGAGCGGACGAAAGACGAAATTAGGATAGATTCTGGCTAACGACACAGCTACATCGATTTCTAGATAAAAATTATTGTATCTAATAATTATGTAGAGTAATATAAATTTATTTTCGGCTTTCATACTTCAAAATATCTGCAAGGAACGATTTTGCTAAAGTATCTGAAAATTTAGCTAGATACAGATTTGAAAATAATTTTGTTAGATTATTAAAATAATTATATAGGATGCTCAAATTGATCGCTAAAATGTTAAACTTTTTGCAATGTATTATTTAATCTATAGTGTCAAATATAATGTAATTTGATTTGCCATTGCTTTTACTAATATATCGTTATTTTATATTAAAATAATGGATATATAGTGCCATTATATAATGTCAAATTTGTCCATTAATTTAGTATAAAATAACGATACTAGTATTGAGTAAGAAAAGAACAGGCAACTCAAATTAGGTTAAAATTGACACTATAGGTACAATAGTATCCTTTACACTTAAACATCTTTTATAATTATTTTGATAGTTCAACAACATTATTTTTAGACAATATTAAGAATCTATATTTTAGACCGCATATGTGAGAAACACAATCAATATTAAAAATTTTAAATGCCTATTACGATCCTGATCTTCATTGCTTTAAATAATTCAATTATGAATTACTAATATATATATATATATATACTAACACTATATATGTACTTGCATATATACCATATTGTCTTTTCCAATTGTGCGCTGAATTGTTTTTCTATAAACACAATTAAAAACTACTCTAGTAATCGTGAATTAAATTGATAAGCAATTTTTTTTTTAAATAATTTGATGCTACCATCAAGCATCATATTATAAAGATGTTATTATGTTAAAACTGTCATTAAATTTATTGAGAAAAATATTACCTCGGCCGGGACTTGAACCCGGATCTTTTATTATCTATTATTTGTATCTAACAAAATTTTTAGGTACTTCGACAAAATTGTTCATTCTGTGGGCTTATATCTGTGTGTGAATATCGGAAAAAAACGATAATGGAACTATTAAATAATTTATTTTGAGTAAATTGCGTAACCAAAAATCTGTTTTATTGTAACTTGCATAATTTAAAACTGATAAAATTTTGAATCTTTTTATTGAAACAACGTGAAAATTGTAATAATTAACTCAACAAATATTTTTTTATATTTCGAAATTTTATTTTTATCATCTCATTTCAGTAAAATAACACTGTTACGTCTGGTTCATTCGAAGACAGGAGACATATGTTCCTCGCGAAAGTCTTCTCATATTTCAGACAGTGTGTGAACGAAGAGTAGCATCCGCCATGTGTCCACTCATCCACTAAACATGAACGACAATGACGATGACGATGACGATGTCAATTATTTTTCAAGACAGCTTCGTTAGGAATGGAAAACGGAAGCAACAGAAATGAGAACGATGTGATTACGTAGGAAAGAAAAGGCGGATCACCGTGGTTGATCATAAATCGGTGAAAGTGTTCTCCATCGGTGTGCGACTGACCTGCGCAATATATAATACTTATATACTTAAAATACGCAGTCATGCAATCACGCGTACACCTACACTCGTTTTGAATTATTTTTCTCAGCCTCAAAGAGATCTGTGGTTTGTTTCCCCACTTATAGTTTCTCGAGGTTTCCTAAAATAACTTAAAGATTGTCTATCTTCAGATTGCCACATAAAGTTCGCAGCAGAAATGATGAAAATTCATAATTTGTGAGATTGTTTTTATATGTAACTTTTATATCTAGAAAAAGTAATTTTGCTGAAACAATCTAAACATTCTGCTAGATTGAAAATAATTGGACCATCAAAATAATTATATAAACACGCTTAAACTGATTGCCGTTAAAATGTTGAAACTTTTTGCTTGAAATTCCTACGTAATTATTTTAATAATCCAATAAAATTATTTTCATATTTGTATCTAACTAAATTTTTAGATACTTCAGCATGAAATTCGTTCTAAGTATTGAATATTTTTTCTATGTGTATCTCTAGATTAAAAGAAGTTGATATTATATATATAGCCATTATTTTGTTGATATATAAATTAAAAAGCTTTTGTATTTTTTAATTAAAAAATTGTGTTGTTATAATCAAAATAAAATTTAAAACAACACAATTTTTTAATTAAACAATCAAAATATCAATCGTAATAATAGTTTTTCATATCAAGCATTTTTCTCAACGTATTCGTCCATTTTTCACATTTTGAAATATATTTTGTTTGTCTAGACTACATTTAGATACAATCTTCAGACTGATTCTGATGTCGTTATTATACATATTTGAACATTTTATATTACACTTTCGAGAAAAAAATATAAATCTTTCAACAAAATTTACCGACAAAATAATTAGTTTTCGTTTGAAGACGACATACATTGTTCGTATAGTCATATTTCGAAATCACGAGGACATATGTCATACTTATGCGACCTTACTGCAAATGTGTCTATGCATACGTATGAGATGGTGCGCATCCGTGAGCATTGCCCAACGACCGAATAATGCGTAGAGCCGAGACGCCTGACAGTATTTTACAATTGTCGCCGTCTTGAACGGTGAATATCTCACGTGACACTATTATGCGTTCATCAACTGCGATCATAAAACGGACAACACCATTCTGTACCACGAATGGATCTGAAAATTGCCTGCCTCACGGGTAAATGTTACATAATCCTCTCTCTTTTACTCGTGTTGATTTAAAATTATTTACCACTATAAATCGCATAGCTAACAAGCACAAATATGAAGCTATAAGTGTATCATATTTTTCCAAATATTTTGTTATTTAAAAAAAATTTTAAATATAACAATCTTGAAATTATTTCACTTTATTATCTGTACACTATATTTTGATTTTATTTTGATTTTTGTTAATTCATACATTTCATTAAAAAAAAACCCTATTTATTGTGATTTGACATAATTATAATACATATAGTATAATAAAATATAATTCTTTATCTTTTCATTTTATCATCGCACAATTGCGATGACTATCAAATTGTGGAATGCTATAGATATTACATCGTGATATTAATACGCACGAAACGAGGATATCCGGAACATTTCTCGTCAAGGCATGAAATGTTTGAGTAACATTCGAGGCGATTGTGTTCCAGTTTTAGCCGCGAAACGAGCAAACGGGAAAGACCGGGCGAAAGGAGATGAAACGCACCTGTTGCTAAACGCGGTTCCCAGACGACTCGAAAACCAGTAAGCGAGTAAGCACCTTCAAGCACCCTCTTGTCCACGTTCGTCTCTCTGCTCGCAATCAGAACCTCGTAAATGTCGAAACAGAGGTGAGATGACCACCTCCAGAAAAGACATCACAGCGGGGCAAGGCGGAACACTTGCCCAGTCACTTGACGGACGTAATTTAATCGAAGCTGATTAAATCACGTCCGTCCGCTTCTTCGATTGAGAGAATTAGTTGCAAGTCAGACTTTATTCGCAATGGAACGATGTATATATTTTATATGAATAACGCGAGAAAAAGATAATCAATGCAATATCGTACAATTTTATATTATGAATGCAAAATTTGACGTTTTTATCAACCTTGTCCATCATGTTCTTAGCTCTCGAAAATCGATTTATTGAAAAACTCTTAAAAATTCTTGCATCGCGTCATATTCTCGTCGTACAGAAATAACTTAGATAAAAAATTCAAATCTATCGTTATAACACTCTAAAAAATATCAATATGGATTTAACACTGTGCGGTGTAAATCTTACCGTATTGGTATTAATATTAATACTAACATGAAGTAAATTTAACATAGATTTTAATTCATACCATGATGGTGTTGATATTAATACCAGGGGTTTTACATCCACATCATTAATATTAACACCAACATGATGAAAATTCATGCGGTTTACATAATTTTCACTGAACTTAGTATTAATATTAACACTAACTAATAATGTGGATTTAACATCATAGGATTGTAATCCACACCAAGGGTTTTATTAATATTAACGGTGAAAGTTATATAGACACCGCATGGTGTCAAATCCATACCATTTTTTAAAATGCAAAGATTTTGACTTAAAAGAAATAATGAACGTCTAGTGATAAGATATAGAATCCGTATTGTAACAGCTCGTCGAATTGGCACTGCGAAGTAAAAAATTCGCACCGAAACTGTTGGGATATTACAATAATGTTTCTACAGGCTGCAGCTGTACGCTGCTGTGTGAAGTGAAGGCGTGCGCGAGGGCGAGGAGAAGATTAACGAACAAAAAGTAATCGACGCCGGTCTCGCGTCGCTCCGTTGGATATTAAATTTCGAGGCAACGTTTTAACGAAGCTGTCGCGAGGTCTCGTTCGACGTCTCACGGACGTACTACGACGAATTGATTTAGGAGATCGCCGAGAGGAGGCAAGAGGTGAGGGTTGCACGAGGATTACGAGCTCCCCGTGACCACGCGTTTAATTATTGCACGGCGCGTACCAATTTACGAGCGAGCGGTCACTGATGTCGAACGCCGGAGAACCAATTCCGAGGACGACATATACAATCTACGAGAGCGAAGACTCGGATGGGATGAGGCAAAGTTCTATTTCGGAGGCTCTCAGTTCCAAAAGGACTTAGAGTTTTCCCTTCTCTTTCGAAAACAAGCAGATATGTAATCATGACATATGGATAGAAGAAATGTCGACAACAGTGACATAAATGATACATTGAAATAAAAATAAGATGAAAGGAGAACTTTTATACGACAGTTACGCGAGCTCATAGAAATATGTATTTTATCATAAAATTTTATTCTTCATAAAATCATAAAAATTTCACCATAAAATGACTGAACAGTCACTTGTTAACTAGCTCTTTGATATTTCCAATTTAACACATTACGTCATTCATTGATTGAAAAAGAAGTCTCTTTAAAAAGTAGTCTCTTTAGAGCTATTTACTTTACAAGAAATGGCTCGATAAATGATGAGAGAATTTTCAACGAATATATTGAGAAAATTGATATTTTCATAGTGCGAAATTCATATCTGAATAAATAGCAAGTACATCGTGAAAACGATTCTCGAAGAAGATTAGGAAAATAATGAACTCACTCAATGACGATTGTGTTTGTCAGATATGATCAATTGGAACGCGCAGAAAAACTGGAAACGAGCCAAAAGACTTTCGCCAAAACTGAGACATTGTCTCAAAAGCAGCGATGTCAGGAAATACAAAGATTGACGTTTTGATAAAATCACATAATCTCAGCAATCTTAAATTATAATTTTAAAATTACATTTATATATTTTTCGTTTTATAAAAATTAATTTTTTCTAATAAAAAATTAAAAAAGTGGTACGAATAATTGTATTCTTCTTTATGCACTGAAAAAGATACTTAAAATTTTATTTGTGAGAAATTATATTTATTTCACTGAAATCAATCTTCATTTAAATACGGAGAAATAAAATTTTATTCTTAGCAAATCTATTTTATTTTTTTACAATTAATGAAATATATTTCATAGAAACGTGTATTTCATCACAATCAAATTTTTTTATAACTAATAAATATAAAAGAAAATGTAAGTAACATTTGCTTCACAATACTTCGACATTTTTCTCTCAGTGTCCATTATAATAAAAAAAAAAAAAATATATATATCAGTCTATGTTCACGATTATAATGATCAAATAAAAAAATCGATATTTACGATGTTTGCGTGCTTTAGACACTAACTGCGCATTAGTGAGAAACCAAAAAGGATAGAAATACGGTAGCTATGATACGATATAAAACCCTCGGCCTTATATTTACCGAGCGTATAGCGAATCTAACGATTCCTTACTTTTCCGTGCTGGTGCCCTGCCTAACGAAGATCGAAGAAAGTTGCCCACGCTTTATTTATCGCGACCTATTCCAACCAGTCCTTTTTTTCTTCGTTCTCGGTTCGTTTCGCGAACCGGTTACGTCAGGCGCGCTTCGTCATCGTTCTCGTCATGCGATTAAAAATTGTGGCTTTGTCAGATTTCCCCTTCCTTTCTCCTTCTGAAAGTGATAATCACGTACGGTAAGAAAGATAATCTATTCGAGCGAGAATAGATTAATGAACTTTCTCTCCCGTTGCAGTTAACTCTCTCGCAAATTGTGGCTTTCTTGCGTACCGAGACGAGGAATTGTGCCGCACGCCAAGTCGACATTACCGGCCAGATATACGTCTGATACACAGTATATACTTGTTAAAATACGTATCCTGATGTCTTGTTCTGTTCGTTATAGGCAGACAAATTTCTCAAATCAAGAATCATTCATTATAATGAATTTATTTCAACAATTACGATCTTGGCACTACTATTTACTATTTAGCTCTTTTATATCCGAGTCTACAGTTGATCCTTTCTCGCTTCCATGAAAAGTCATCCGTTCGCAAAACGCGGGGAATAAACGCGTGGACGATAGAAACGGTTTCATTCCAGCGAATTCATCGGCAGGGTGGATATTTTTGCCGGGGGCGTAACAGGGAGGAGGTCGTAAAGTACGGACCTCAGAGGACCGGATAAAGTTCCACCATAAAGGGGTTAATTCCTGTTAATCCTTTGATACGTACCGCGGCACTGGCTGGCGGGATAGGGAATAGGTGCAGGGCGAACTTTCCAAGTTTACGCAAAGGTACGTAGATGAAACTGGTAATTAAAGTGGATTCCCTCGCGGAGAACAAAGCCCTCGGTCGAGCAGGAGATGTAGGGCGAGAAGCGACGGCGACGGCAGTCGCTGTTGAAAAATAATTTAGTTACGAGACGGTACGTGAAAACTTCAAATTAAGCCAGGTAAAGCGAGCGGACGAACGTAGTTTTTGCATTTTTAACGCGGGTCCTCACCAGGGATTGTAATCGTTGTAATCCACTTTTCATTACCCGCCGGTACCGGACGGGTTTTCCCATCTAATTGCTACACGCCCGGCGTAGCGCTCGCGTCTAACACGGATAACAATTTTCAGCAAATGACATAATTCCTAAAAGCGTACTTTAAAATCCATTAATACAATATTTAATCAAAGTTAAAGTTGATGGGCATTTGCGTAATCAACTTGCAAAAGACGTCACTGTGCAAAATTCAATTTTTGGGAAATGTCTAAATATTTAAAATCATTTATTGCATTACACAGAAAGAACAATTTTATTGAACTATCAAAATAATTAAAAATTCTCCAAGTTGATTGGAATATTGGAACGCCAAAATTTTTTGCAGTATTGCTCGCATCATGTTTCTGAATTTCTTATACAATTATTTTGCTATTACAAAATTATTTTCAGATTTTAATTTAATTTGTGATATTTAGTATTCCGGCATTTAAAATTGTGCTTCAGACCGATAAATAATCATAACTTGCTTGAACTGGAAAATATAAAAATTTATAACTGAAAAAATTTATTAAATTTAATAAATATTTTTTTTAATAGTCCTAACTGAACATTTACTTATACAATATACGAATATTTTTATTCAATAAAAAAAATTACATTTAAATCAAATTAATGGTTCTTGTATCAAATAAATGTATGTTTACATTTAGTAAATATTTAAATAGTACTATTCAAATTTTTATTAAGTTTTTTTCAGTGAAAAAATATTATTAAACACTAAGACCTGCTATGATCAAATATAGTTCTTTTCACTCATTGTTTTTAAAATGTTCAAATACTTCAATAAATTCGTTTTTTCGTGTACAAATCATAGACACACTTGAAACGTCAAATATGAATTTGTCTGAAATAACACTATAATCACAAAGAATGATTTTACTGACGTATACAAAAATTTAACTTGATACACATATGAAAAAATTTTTTTGTCTCATCAAAAAAATGATATAGAATACTCTAACTGGATACTAAAATATTAATATTTTTTACAGCATTGTCATCAATATTTAAGCGTTGTACATAATTATTTTGAGGACCCAAAAACAAAATTATTTTCACATCTGCATCTAATTAAATTTTGAGATATTTTAACAAAACAATTTTCTTTCCATGCATATAATTTTAATTCTTCTCATCAATTATCTTCAACATCATATTGTATAATATTCATCCGACCGATCTGCCAAATGAATACTCGCGTGAGTTAAGTGATTTTACGATGTGAATAGTTATCGCGAATCAACGGATCACGTACAGTACGCACAAGTGACGATTCTATTTCGAGTCGCATTATTACGATATTATGCGTCACCACCGGCCACGATGAAATTAATGCACCAAATCGTGGGCGGCGGCCGGGTTTCCTGTTGATTTTAATTATGTTAATTCTGTTTCTCCTGTACCGCGATAACGTAAACAACGCGCGTAATGTACGCGCGCGGTCATATCTCTTATACGCCGTATGTATGGTAAATGTATTCACATAATAAAATATGGTAGACGTATTCATCAGCGTGTATTTCCTAAATGCCAAAACAGGAACGCGATTGCCATCAAAAGGCACGCGAGAGAAAGAATGTATGCGTGCATATAAAGTGCATCAATAGTACAATCTCATTTTTTATATATTCTCGTTTTCTCGAAGGATTACGTTTCTCTCTGAGATAAATTCCTTGGGAGTCCCTCACGTGGGATGCATCGCGTCTTCCTTATCGTCCTCCCTTCGCTTTTCCATCCATCGGCCGTGCTATCTCGTCCCACTTTATTTTCTGCGATAGAGCTAAGGAAGACGGGAGGGTAAAAGTTAAGCGCGCGACGCTCCGCTCGCGGGCGGTAAATTGCGCGCCGTAAATTCTTTCTGTTCGCCGTAACGTCGTTAGTCTGGTTTACTTTCCCGCCGTCGGTGATCTTGCAGTTTTTCCACGAGGAAGTCCACACGCGGACGATAAAACCCGTCTATTTGTTTGTGCGAAAGTGCTCTCGAATGCTCTTACGCACGAGATCGATACGCGGGTATCTCAGTATAATGCAAGAAAGAAAGGCTGGTCGGCCACCAGGTAAATATAAACGATTTATTGGCTACTTCACGCGCGAAACGTTCGTTATCGCGCGTATACGCTCGCATCGACCTCGCGTCTTAGTGGCGCCTCGTAAACTTACACATACTTGAGACCTTGCAAGATCTCGACTCTATTTGTTTTTGAATCTCCGCACTCGGACTTGTCCAGCTTACGGATTTTTCATTAAAACGATCATTAATTCACGGAAACTTATTTGTTGAAAAGAAAAGTTTGCAAATGAATAGATACATAGTTTTCTGAAAATGTTCAAGATTGTATCTTAATATCTCACAAATTTTTTATCTTATGCAAGTATATTTATGCATGTTTATTTTTTTTCTATTTTATCGTACATTATACCACGATATTGTCGAACGAAGAAAGATCTTTTTCTTATTACCCTGTCTTATATGTGTATAAGACTGTATTTTCTTACAGGCAGCTCTTTCATCGCGCAAAGTCATTCGGCACAGATCTTTATGAATCGGTAAAAGTCACATTGCTAGTTTTCGATTAACGTTTCATTGCAAAGCGACGGTTCTGCAACCAGAAATCTTGCTATTCTGTTGAAGATTGACAACTATATACTCCAGCAAACAAGTTGTCGTCTACACTGAGAAAAGAATTGCATTAAATGGAATTCTAGTGGAAAATGAACAAATCATAATTTTACAGTTAAGGAGATGTTAAAGTCGTTTGTTTTACTAACTAAATGCAATAAGTTTTGTGTTACAATTTCTTTTCTTTTCTTTTTTAGAGAGAGATTTGAATATCCTTTTCTATAATTAAAAATTTTTTTTAATTGAGATCTTTATCATTTCTTAATCCAATATGGCGTTCAGAACTGTCACATCATCGTAACATTTGGTTAATGTAAGAGCTTTGCAGTCTATACTTAGAAATAATAGTCCACAGACTAATAGTTTATATATTATGAATAAACACCATCGTAAGTTCTTAGAATTGAACTTAGACGCATAATTCGATAAGAAATGCGTTATGAAAATTTATACGTGTAGGCGTGCGATATTGATGTAGAAATGATGTGTCAATAACACATAAATCGTATATGTAAATCTATTGAGTCAATAAAATAAACGATTTTAGAATCTCTTTAAATCTATTATAATTCTAGTCGAGATAATTAGATGTCCAGTTATAATAACTGAAATTCTGGTTGATGTAATTAGAATTTATACTGAAAAAAAAGATTGGTTGCTGCACAATTTACATAGTAAAATATGGCGTAGCATTTTTATATGCAACAATCAATTTTTGGTTGTAGCAGCAAATTTTTAGTTGCGTTAGCCTATCGAAATTATTGGGTTGTCCGGAAAGTTCGTGCCGACTAACCTATATAATTTAATAAATATATACTAAAATTTAAATTTTCTGCATTTCAATTTTCCTTCAACATCGGCACGAACTTTCCGGACAGCCCAATATACAATATATTGACGGATAGACTAAAAATTTGCTGCTATAACCAAAAACTGATTGCTGCAACCAATTAAAAATGCTATGCCATATTTTACTGTCTAAATTGCAGCAACCAATCTTTTCTTTCAGTGCGGAGAAGTAACAACCGTGGACACACGTCCCAACAATACCGTTAGATCATTGTTGAAATCTCGAGGTATTCTCGGTCATTTCGCAAAGCGATAGGAAGAAAAAAAAATATTGTAATAGCGCGCGCTGTTTTTCCAAGGAGTCCATATCGCGACAGTGAAACCTCCTCCTTGAGATCTCCTCCGTGCATTTCGCGAATTTAACAATCATCACTGGCCTTCGTCGCTTCCGTGAGTCACGAGCGAATGACTCACGAGGTAAATCATACGAAGAAAAAGAGTGCAATCCGTGCATCGTACTACAGTGCACAGAAATAAGAATGCTAGACAACTCAGGCAACCTGGCATCGCCGCACCGCTTGTTACCTGCCTCGGTAACGATCGAGCGTACGGATGCGTTGAGATACCGCATGTATTGCTTGAAAATGGATCCAGGGACCGGTCGGCCGGTTTCCACAAGTGCGTTTAACGCGATCTAAATCTCAAGTAAAACGGCGCACTGGCGCATAACCACCATAGCCGCCGGTAGACGGGCGCGTTGCAATGTGCGTTATCCAGGGTCAGCGACCTCCCACTCTCCCTCCTAATGATAATTATATTCGCATTAGGGTTTGTGCGCGCACGTACTGCCCGCTCGTTCATCAGCCTAGACGCTCACTGCTTGACGGCAATATAAACGTTTTAAAATGCATCAGCACGATCCGCTTTCCTTTCTTCCTCTTACCCTCCCGCTCCTGACTTTTCCCTCTCTCTCTCTCCCTCACCCTATCTCTTTTTCCGTTCCATTATACCTCTCCTGCACGTCCATCGCCGTGAACGCGAGAAACGTCAAGGCTCGAAGAAGCTCCCGCTTGTGAGACGCGACCTATCCCAAAGCGCGACGTATAAAGAAAAGCTACGAGGGTGAAGTGAGGCAACACGGAGTTTATGTACAATAAAATAAAAAAATGGGAGAAATTATTAATTAAGTTCCGATTTATCTAAAACTCGGGAGAAAAGAGAAAAACTAATATTTTAACAACTGCAAAAAAAAACTATAGAAAAAGAAAAAGAGTTGAAGTTTTTCACTAAATAAATTATAAATACTAAATGAGTAATAGTAAATAAGCCATATGTTAATTAACTCCTTGAGGCTACACATCCGATGCAACACATATGACTTATATATCTATCGTGATAATAGCCTGTTTACACTACGTTGATGCCGTTATCGCCGTCAGATTTTATTATACTATTTACGATATCTTATTGCGATAAAGCTATTTCTTCAGCCACGCTATAAAATGTGATATGCTATGAAACGTTCAACGATAAGGATTGCATGCAAATCATTATTTACGGTTGCTGCGTCTCAATGTAATATTTATAGCGGCTACAGGACTGCGATTCGGGGTGCGATTTGATGAAAACGCATAAAGCAAAACTATTTGCTGGAATATTTATACGAGTCGATCTTAAACGATTCTTCGTTCCTGTTCGTGTAACATTGTAACGCATTATAATACGAGAAAAATATGAATCGCTCTGTCGAGCTGTTGCTCATAATTGTTCCGCGTTTATGATATAATGTACTCTACACTGTTTGCCATATTCCGAAAGTCACGAAGAGACTTACCGGCCCTCCTAGCACGTTTAACTCTCGTGTGCCGATGTTTACTACAGTTCGATCGTGACGCAAGCTCGGTAAGCACCGTCTTGGTTGCAACAGCCTGCAAGCACCATCAGTACACTGGAGCTCGCTCGATGCCGTTGCATAATCGTATCGCTAATATTTTTTTTTTAGCAAGTACTAAAACCGCCGCTATAAAATCGCGGTTTTATCGCGGACGCAGAAAGGAAGAGAAAGAGAGATGGTAGAAAAACGGAGAAAGAGAGGAAAGTAAGGAGGAAAGTTTTGCGTCTCATTGATCACACGAAAGCGCACTCAGCGAAAATTTTTACCGAAGACGAAATTCGATCGCTTATTCGATATTTATGCAGCTGAATGGTTAATTTTTAAATGCTTATAGAAAATTAAAGGTATCTCGAAGGCGAAAGAATTTATCAAAAATGATTTCTCTTTAAATATAACTTAATAATTAGTGTTTTTTGGACAAAATAGATTATTTAATAGTATGTAGAAATTTTATATTAATGCACTTTTCATGTTAATTTTATTTCAAGATTTTAATTTCAGTTAGGTAGTTCTCAATGTTTTTAATGGGACTGAAAAGGCACATGCTTCAAATTGATTAAGAGATAAGTAAATATAGTTTGCAAAGATTGCTCATTAGCATTCTGTTAACGTCAGCAGTATTTATAGTGCATGGAAGAAACACGTGATTTTCAAGAAGAGAAATATAACTCCAGCTATCGTTTAATAAAACATGCAAAACTCGCAAAAATTTCGAATTGGCGCGGAATAAGAGAACAAGCGAGGACAGGATTCGAGAAATTTATTTTTCTATAACGAAAAAACCTGGCATTTGAGCGAAAGAAAGGAGAGAGATGACAGTAACTGCAATTTCTATGAAGCTTCGATTCAATACGACAGATGCAGCTGCGTAGAGAAAAACAAAGAAAGAGAAAGAGAGGGAGAGGGAGAAAGTGAATATCGAGCAAAAATCCTATATCTCACATTTTGTAATGTCACAAAGGAATCCGTTCGCAAATCCTGTGGTCGGATTTGCCGTCGACGGAATGCGAATGATAATAAAACGTACGGCCAGCGACTGCAGCAGCAGTAGAGTTACGATAAATCGGGTCCGCTATGGATAGAGAGACTTGGAAAAACAATCGTCGTGGTACGTGCGCGATTGACGAAAACAGATTCTTCGCTTGATTCTCTCTTCCAAGAGTGGTCGAGAAGAGAGTTGCAGCAAAGGTCGACGAGCGTATCGCGACGCAAATATCTCGAAGGTACAGCGGATATTATTCAAGTCGCGAGGATACTGTTTGGTCGCCATTCAATGTGTATACATGCGTGATAAAAAAACATCAGAAATAAATCCGCGCCGTGTGTTAAAGCCGTTGCGATCTAATCTGCACGCGTTTACTTAAAAACAATTATCGATAATGCGTATTTGCGTCATCGTTGTCGTTAACCTCGCAGCAAGGACTTTTTATTTGTAGATGCGCTTATAATTAACTTTCTAATTATATAAGTGGAACGCTGACCATTATTACATCGTTATTCTTATAAAAAGAAAAACAATTCCTTTTTTTTTCATATTAATAAGAATTTTAATCCTACACGAAATTAAACATTTCACATTCAAATAAATTAAATTAATTTCGCAATAAATATCATTTATCTTTGATCGCAGATATAAATTATTAAATTTTAAGACTCGCCAATCTGTTGCAAAAAATTTCTAAACGCAAAACTATTTCGCAACAAATCAAATATATCTGATAAGCTCATTCATGGCCGCACGGAAAGAATGGTTTTGCTGAAGTATCTAAAAATTCAGCTAGATACAGATCTAAAAATAATTTTGTCAGATTATTGAAATTAATAATTATTAAAATAATTTTATCGATCCGTCAAAATAATTAGGTATTGAGGTTCAAGCAATAATGCTGCAAAAAGTTCTAGTCAACTAATTTGAGCATTCTTACATATTTGATAACATTCTTTTTAGATTTAGATTTGATAAGCTAATGATGTGAGATATTTGTAACCACATGTTCATGTAAACTGATTTTATGTCTAGACCTAATTAATTTATAATTGTTTTTTTAAATACTGAGAATATCATTCTCGATATAGAACTTTTGTTATTATTAATAGTAGAATCGTGGCTGTGCTATTTTTGACCTATCTGATAGTTTTTCTTTTCCAGTTAATTTGAATTAGGACATGGAGCTTTAGATTTTTGTGACTTTTTGTAATTAATTACAAATAATTTTACTTTTATGATACAAGGGACAACCTCCCTTGTAAAAAGCTAAATTTATCTTGGAACCGCGATTGAGTCAGTTTCTTTTCTAAAGAAAGGTCTAATAGTGAAAACACTTGTCATTATTCCGTATTTTTTTTAACATTAGAATCGCAGGTCTAAATTGACCAAATCGCAAAAGCGTTCAAATTCTTATATTCTTCTTGTTTACCGACTTTCTTCTCAGAGCCTTTGTCATTTTATACATTCTTCTCAGATCTGTATTTAGCTAAATTTTTAAATACTTCAGTAAAACTATTTTTTTCGTGTGCGACAGCGTAATATATTCAGATATTCAGAATTAAACAACGGTATAAAAGGAAGGAATAAACGAGCGAGTGAGTGGCAGTAGCATTCATCAATTTTCATACTTCGCGTGACGCCCGATAAAAAATAAAGTGAATCACAGAACAGCATTAAACAAGCTCTCGCTTTTACAAGCGTACACCGCCTTCGAGAGGCCAACTCGGCCGGTCATATCAGCTACTTGAACGGTTCTTGAAGTAATAAACGTCGACAGAGTACAAAGAAACTAACTCGCGACTAATCGTCAACGTCGGTCAACTAGTCGATAATTTCATGAGACATGAAATTATATCATTGTATTGCAAAGGAAAATGAGAATACGAGATAAGATAGAATAAGACGCTGTGAGATCATATTTTAGACTTTCTAGTTGGAAGATACGAAATTTTACGCGCGATGGACTGTATAATTTCTCGTTTACATCACTGAGAGACGCGCATAAGATTTCCTATTTTGTGAACACTTAATTTCACGAGTTATGCCTGTTTCCGTTATTAATTAGTGCGTTAATTCAACTTTCCACTCGTGGAGAAAGTTATCAATCGAAAATACGATACACGTATGGATGGTATCGTGGCTCGCGGGGATCTTAATCTCCGACTGACGCCCAACCATTAGAACGAGGAGGCTCGATCGATCAAGGATACAGTGC
The DNA here is from genome assembly GCF_000143395.1 of Atta cephalotes. Taxonomy (NCBI): domain Eukaryota; kingdom Metazoa; phylum Arthropoda; class Insecta; order Hymenoptera; family Formicidae; genus Atta; species Atta cephalotes. The sequence continues at coordinate 768,170 of NW_012130123.1, read as the reverse complement.
GGCAGCGTGCTCCTTTCGGTGTCAGAAGTCGGGCACGTTTCTACGACGACGGATGGATCGAGGTCTGCGAAACGAGGAGTGCGACTAGAAAGAGGAAAAGAAAAGGTATTACGATCTATGAGGACGGGGTGTAGGCGACCTGCGCCTATTGATAAAGCGTACCCGGAGCAGGACGCACGAGAAAGGAAGAAGAGGAATGGAGAAAGGGAGGGGAGGGGGAAGAGGGAGAGGGGAATCGTATACGGTATTCCGCGCTCTCGAACCTCTGCTAGTCATTTACATGGGCCAGTCATTAATCTTCCTGCAGCTCGCTAAATGACTGATGGACAGACGGACAGGTGTACAGGCTGCACTCTTTTGCACGGAGCCCTGCTCGCCACGCTGATCACGAAACTCGCGTGCACTCGCGAACTGACTGCAAGCGCGAGTGCAGCAACCCGTGCATATACCGTACACGGTTACGAATTCGTACGTCGACACGGACTACGATCTGATGGAAAGAGATGTGGAAAGGTAGATAGCATCCCATTTCGGGTTGGACTACAGCGTATCAAATCTAAGTACATACAGTAACATGAATATAATTATATCGAATAATACGCGCAGGAAATGCCACCTACGCTTGGTAAGAATTATCGTTTGAGATTCAATTGCTGTGACATTTAATGACGTTGATAATAATATTAATAATATATCAGATAAGTGTATCCGATAAAGAGTTACAGTATTCTTCAAAATATCTCCTATGAAAATAAAAAGATTATATCCACCATCGACCATTTATAAAATTGTAAATTATGCAAGAAAGTCAAGATAATAGCTTAAAACAATAATATATTAAGAGTATAATATGTTAAAACGACGATTTTAATACTGATATCTTAAATAGTAATATGTTAATATTATATATACTAATACGTTAATGAAGTATGTACATTGTGATGAGAATATAGTAACGCATACTTCTGAGTGGCAGTGGATACTACTGCTATGTGGTCAGACCTGTGTATCAGTATACTTCGAAAAGGAGCAACAACGAAGTTTCCGGCAATACCAACATCCGCCGAGTTTTCACGGCTTTTCCTCGTAAAGCATCCTGGGCAATTTTCAGGCGCATTGTTTCGCGATTTCGTAGATTTCGGTAATATTTCGTTTCGCCAGGGCATAGCAGAAAATACGAGTCGCTCGTTACTCTTTTTCGCCTTTATCGCAGTCCCGGTATTTAATGGTACAGTTAGAGAGCGACTAGAGAGAGAGAGAGAGAGAGAGAGAGAGAGAGAGAGAGAGAGAGAGAGAGAGAGAGGAGGAGAGAGATATAGTAAGAAGAAGAAGAAGAAGAGAGAGAGAGAAAGAGAGAGTAGAGGAGTACGTCGTCGTACGAGAGGTCGGTACGGTACGTATAACT
>NW_012130123.1:760794-766669 GCF_000143395.1 Atta cephalotes | reverse complement strand
GAGAGAGAGAGAAAGAAGGGGGGGGAAAAGATATTCTAAGGAAAGAAGAGAAAAAAGAGATAGGAGGAAGAGAAAGACAATGCAGGAGGTAGTCGGGAAAAGGTCTCTCGTCAGAATGGTCGGCGGGTAATCAAATACTTTTTATCTTTCTCCGCGCGGCGCTCCTCTTTAATGATGGCGTCGGCATAACTTTATGGCTTGCCGTCGATGGAAAACTCTTTACGGTCTCTCTTGTGGGGAAAGAGCAAGGGAAAAAGATGAAAAGAGGCGGAGAACAAGTGGTACGGAGAGTAACGCGAATCGATGCAGGCTTAGCCATGCGTGTTCACGTGTGTAGTCAGTGCGACTACGTACCGAGGAAAAAAAAAGGAGTGAGAAAAAAGGAGCGCGCGGACGCGAGGCGTAAAAGTAAAGATAATTTATTGTGTTCACGAATAAAAATGCCGCGAGGTCGAGTTGTTAAATTTACGCTCGCCGAAAGCCAGTTCTAGAGAGCTGCGAGAGTGCATACCCATAAAAAAGAAATAAATTATTATCTCTGCGAGCGAGTGTTCCGAATAATTTCTACAGTTTCCACAGAATCATCCATGTAGAGTGTAAAAAAAATTTTACGTCTCGATTTTTCCCGAATAAATCTTTAATTCTCATTTTGTGTGAAGATATAGATTTAGAAAACAGAAAACATGTCTAATATATAGATTGATGGATTGAAAGACTTAGGCTAATAAAATTTGTATGTTTTGAAAATAAAATTAATTCATCAACATATTTTCATCAAGTACATTAGTCAAAAAAAAATTATAGAAGTAAAATATTCTCTTTCTGTAAAATATTTTTTTATTTTCTCGACGTAAATTTTATAATCGCAAATTTACATATGTAAAGAAATTATCTAATTTCGGGAGAAAGTAAAATTAAAATGTCACAGAAAATGTCGCGATTTATTTTCTTGATTTTTTAAAGCCACCTTTTTACGCCTCTTGTGACATAAAAATTTCAAATAATAAAATTAAATTATATAATTTTAATTGTCCTATCCAGAGCAAAGATAAATTTTACATTTTATATGTAAATTAACATTTTTATTTTTAGATGGAATAAATAATAAATTATTCAAATTTTAAAAGAATGAAATAATTTACACATTTAAAATTAATAATTAACTTATCAATATCAGTTAATTGCTGATAATAAATATATATTCGTAAAAAACAAAAAAACAATATTAGGCGAGCAATAAATATACCCGAATTGCGAAAATCAATAACAGATAGCTAATAGATACGCATGAGTTACACGAGTAATAAGAATAACTTGAGCAAAACCCACGCAATATCGTTAAATAATTCTGACTATTTTTTTTATTTAATTAAATTCAAAAATTATCACAATCTCTAATTATCGCAATCTCTCTCCCTCTCTCTCGATTCTTTTATATAAAGATTTTTATATAAAGACCAATTAATACGTCATCCAATTAAAGTATTGCACGGTTTCTTGTGGAACACCTTGTATAACAACTAAATAATCCCACCCTCTTTTCTTCTCACGCCATTTTACGCATGGCTAATCTGCAAATCGCAGACCAACGATTCTAATTCGCATTAATTCTCGGGGTTGATTAATTCCAGGATTATGCGCGCGTTATCTCGCGCGATGACAACCGTTCCAAACGTACCGACCGGACGGCCCACCGAACCACTCTTATCCCAGATAGCACTAGCAGGTATTAACCCAGATTCATTCCTCTATGCTCTCGCGGTTCATTCCCACGCGCGTATATGTGTATGCGTGTATGTGTATACGTGACGCCACTCGCGAGATCATAGATAATTCCGACGTTTTTACGACGCAAAAATGACAGGCGCGTCTTTCCCAACGAGACATACATTGCCATGCCCGTCTTGGTATGCTCGCTTAGGTCTCTCTCTCTCTCTCTCTCTCTTCTCACAAAAAATAAGGGAGTAATAAAAATTGCTTGATGTCGGAGGTCGTGAGCGCAACTACGTGATGCAACAGCGCGCCGAGAAAATGTTGCCAGTTGTACGAGGTTCACTTCGGTATTGCACGGATTGCATGGAGCTACTTTTTAAGGGTTCGTAATTGCCGAGATTCCGATTTCGTCTACCACGCGAGCAAAGAGCAAGACTACAAACTATCGCTTGTCATGCGGACTTTTAATTTCTCACATTAAATCTAACATTGAGTCTTGATAATTACTTTGTCACGAAACTAATTGTTCGAATAATCCACCATTATATCAATGATTTCTTCAAATTATTGTCAAAATGTTAAAATTGTGGTTTTATTACGGCACTGATAATTCACAGTTCTAAAAAACTAATTGTAAAACTATTAGTGTAGTAATCCGTGCACAAAACCAAAACATCCGAACAAGTTTGAAGAAATCATTGATATAATGACTGTTCAGAAAATTATACATACCAAGAATTGTTTTGCTGAAATATCTAAAAATTTAGCTAAATACAGATCTGAAAATAATTTTATTTGGATTATCAAAATAGTTATGTAGGACGCTCGAATTGGTTGCTGTAAATCAAAACTTTTTGCAGTATTGCTCATCATATAACTTGAGATTTCTTCGTAATTATTTGAATGATTTAGCAAATTATTTTCAGATCTGTATTTTTAGATATCTGCATTTTTAGATACTTCAAGAAAATTATTCTTTCTATGTATATAAGTACAACTTCTTTATTCATGAATCAGATTATAAACATATTCATAATCCAGTTATATAAATACAGTTATAATTTTCATTTACAATTTCAAATTTTAAAACATAGGAAACATTCTGCCATCGATTAGAAACGAAATACAAAAAGCATAAACACATTTGTATTCTTGACATGCGGATTGCATATCAATGTTTGCGACGACTTGAATTCCTACATTCCTTGTATCTTATATCTTATTCTTGTAATTCACTGCGCCTTCTCTGCCTTCACAACAGGGCGCGGCGAGGAGACATGTTTATGTACTCCCTGCCTATCTTCTCTCGCGTATCGCAAATGCGCATCGAGCGAGGAAATCTCTTTTGAGAGGCGCAAGATGATTTACGGCGCTACTCTCACCTCCTCTTGTCGAATCGTCCCGTTGAACGAGATGGCCCAGGCCGCTTTGGACGTCAAAATTTCAGGGGCGACGAATGTCGAATATGCAGTAAATTACGTACGCACAAGGCATCGCATAACTCCCGATCGTAACTTGAACGTCGAAACGGATCCATTCTAATTTTAACGATGGAGCATTCATGATATAATAGACGTATTAATTTGGCTAGAAAATAATTAGGCTAGCAAGAATCTTAACTACTTAATATACATGTACTTTACAATTTTTGTTTATTATCATAATAAAAAAAATTTGGTTGTATTATTTAAAATTTTAATATATTTAACCGTACAAATCAAACCTTTGTGGTTAAATCTACTGAGAAGAAAATGAATTAAATTTTAATAAACATTTGGTTGACCAGTACTAACTGAATATTTATTAAATATAAACAGATGCTTATTTGGTTCAAGAACTATTAATTTCATTTAACTATTTTTTTATTCAATAAATATTTATTTAATATTTGAACAAATATTTAATAAAATTTAGTATATTTTTTCTCAGTATATCAAACATTTAGTCGAGATAACTAGAAATTCAAATACGGTAATCCGATAATTCTGATTAGTATAAAAGAAATTTTGTTCATACTTTTTGTTGATACTCTCAGAACATTTTTCCCAGTACAGTATTTAGCAAAATATTAATGTTGAATGAACAGAATATAGAAAGGTAGGACGTTTCATAATTTTCGCATTTCGACTGAAACTGCAAAATTTCTATTTGCAGTTCCTCCGATAGGGAGATTCGCGCTGCTCCTATGCCGAGTCGTCGCAATTAAAATTTCAAATCGGCCATCGATGTATGCTAATACGGGATCGACCATCTATGCGCATATATGCCACCCGAGCGTGTACTTTCACGCACACGCGCGAGAGCACACGCAGAAAACGGTATAATAAGCGGTCGAATCGTGCTGGCGTCTCTCGCCCTCCCGCTCTCTTCGGGGTCGACGCTGTATAAATTAATGTGCTCTTATGCTAATCCGTGTTACGACTACGTGCCGGCCTCACGTTCTATGTATATGCGCGCTCTCTCCCTTGCGTTTGCACACGCGACCACACATATTACGCGAGCGTTACCGTAAGCGTCAGCTTAACGTATAATACGAGGACACGGTTCTAACCACAGCGAAATTTTAAAGTTAGTGCACATTTGTACCAATATCTTTCATAGTCTTCATTGGATGATAAGAATTGGATTTATAAGAATTTTTCATTGATAACTTGATACAATAATCATAAGACTTGATGTCTTCAAATATTAATTTTCATTTACTATATAGGATTACCAACTGTATTTTGTTTAAAAGTAGATATACTTTTTGTCGTAAACTTCTATTTCATTAAAACAGTTTAATTTTAAAATAAAATTTTGTTTAATTTAAAAAATGCGATGCCTATATAATTCTCGCTGTTTGGTGTTAACCGAGACTCTACGCGTCCTCTGATATTAGCACCAACATGAAGTGGATTTATTACTCGTCGTGTTTATATCAACACCATCATGATATGATTAAACACCCATAATGTTAAACCCACATAATGTTAATTGGTGCTATTAATACCGAGAATTATCTAGACATCGCAATGGTGTTAAACATTGATATTTTTTAAACGTATTCTTTTCTTGTGATTCAGTCAACTTTAATTGTGACTCAAACAAATCATAGATAAACAATTCAACGAATCAGTGTCAAAAAATTAATTGTTCATGTTAGTTGTCAGCTTGTCCTCTGAATTTTGCGACACGGAAACATGATGACACGACCACTTCGGATATTTCTGAAGATACAGGCAGTAATTTCTTTTCGAGGATACGTGGACGGTTCTTTTTAGGATCTTTTTATCCGCCGTAAAAAATTTCCCGCGGATATATTCCACCATATAATAAAAACTTGCTACTTGACCGCACTGGCTCCACTGACCTCCGCAGTTTTTCGCCGGCTACTAAACGTTGGGTCAGACATTCGGGAAATCATAAGTAAGGAAAACGTTTCCCTAACGCAGAAACGTTGTTCAAAGGGAGGGTCACGATAAAATTCTAGCGATTTTCCCAGCTTCCCTCCCCATTATTATGACTTTCGGAGAGAAGACAGGAAGCAGTGTAACGCGGCGACGATCGGAATGGTATCAATCGTCGAGATAAATCGCGATTATTGAACGCAATGTACGTTACAATTTCCCCTCGGAAAGTCTATCAAAGAAAATTATATACTGAGAAAAAAATATCCTAAATTTCAATAAATATTTATTTGAATAGTATCAACAAAATATTTATTAAATATATAGAATTAGCATACTTACAGCTAAGAAAGGGACTTGATTTACATAAATTTTATTATTAAATATAAAATAATATCTTTATTTGATACAAAAAAACATTAATTTGACAATCACTTCTTTTTATTAAGTAAATCTTTATTTATTGTAAATAAATGTTTAGTTGGCAGTATTCAAATAAATATATATTTAAATTTAGGCTATTTTTTTCTCATTGTAGAATTCTAACTCCCTGAGAAAATTCTCCCGACATTTATTGTGACTTCTTCGCAAAATTTATTACGATTTACATCGCTTTCTTAAAAAGCATGAAAAACTCAAGTTAAATAATTATAATTCGAAATTAGATTGGGGAGAATAAATCCTATTTTCGATTAAAGCGAGGAGACCTTAATGTTTAAATATTCATTGTGAAATATATATATATATATATATATATATATATATATATATAT
>NW_012130123.1:746967-760774 GCF_000143395.1 Atta cephalotes | reverse complement strand
TAAGTAGAGAGACTACTATTATATATATTGAATATATATATATATATATATATATATATATATATATATATATATATATAAAATTCAAACTGCGCACTGAAATCTTTTTTCAATCTCGAAACACAATTATGAATAGAACTAGAATAATAATAATATCTTAAATAACAGTGATAGATTTTTACTCTTTTTTTTGAGAGAGATTTCACATTTTTAGAGTGAGATTCACTCCAGAAGAGGAATGAGACTTCTTTCCTTTGGAATGAATCTCAAAAAAAAAGAGTGAAAAATTTGCCACTCTTATTCAAGAATGCAAATTTTTCATTTTTCAATAGTGGCAATATTTTAACTCTTTTGGGAGAGAGATGATGTGAGATTTCACTCCAAGAAATTTAGAGAGAAGAATCTTAAAAATTATGAATTTATTGCACGTATTATATGTGTTCTGCAAAGTCCGGCACGTTTCACGACGCGTTATGATTCTGTCAAACCACGCGAAACACTGGGTAGCCGCCATTTGTTATAGACATTGTTCTGAGAAGCGACAGGAGAAAAAACCACCGAGACCTCGCTCGCTCGCGCACCGGCACTAACTTTTTTCATGTATCATCGAGAGTTGTCAACGCTTATGGTACAGTCGCTATTTACGGACAGACGTCGTGCAAAAACATTTGGCACGGACAAATCGAGACAACCGTGCAGTTCAACAGATTTTCTTCATCGCGAGTTTAGAAATACATGGGAGGTATAGAGGCGGAGAAGGCTTTCCTTTAGTTCGTCTTCTTGCACGTAACGAGAAGCGGGTAAATGAATAACAGAAAAGCGCAAAGAACAGAAGCAAAACGCGTGCGATCATCGCACAAAACAAGGAACCGCGGCTGCGGAAGAAGTTAACTTGGAACGATGTCAAGAAGTCTTAACCACGTATTATCACGATCTTGAGGTACTCGATGTTGGGGCCCAACAGACTAGAGAACACGGCTTCTTTCCCCTGAATCCAAATCGCGACGAAAGAATAACTTTGCCTCGACAATATCGAGCGGCGTTAAGTCACTCTCGCGCCTTGCCCGTTTTTCCATGGAGAGCTGTTCGTTTCGGCGACAACGGAAACGTAGAAACCGGAAGCGCGACTATTCCTTCAACGGGAAGTATCACTTTCCTGTTTACACGGCGAGTATGCCAGGTTTCTTTCTTTCTACCGATATCGCGGGAAACGGGAGAGAAATTTATTGGCTAAAAACAAAAATTTTTTACATCTGAAAAGTAAGCCAAAGTAATAATAAACTAGAAGAATTATATTTCTACATTAATGAAAAGGTTAAAAAAATATTTTTAATCAATGATCTTTTCTATATATTTCGAATTTAAAACATTTAATATTTTTTAAAAACTATTAGATATTAAACGGATATAATAATTCAATCCTTTTAAATTAAAAAAATACCATTTTGTTTATCTTAATTTCCATATTTCCATATTTATAAAATATAAATAAATCCATTTCATAATTAATTTCAAAGCTAACAATGTTCATATTAACTTATGTATTTAATAAATAATAAATAATCTCAAATTTGAGTTTTAATACATTTTTTAATTAAATTGTTTAACTTCATTGTTTTAATTAAATTAATGACATATTAAGTAGCTTTAAAAAAACATGGATATGAATTTAACTTTTTGTACTGTTAAATTCATAATATCAAAGTATGCCTTATTTGAGTTATTTTTAATAATTTCTATAGGTTGCCATTGCTTCTACTTAATATGTCATTAATTTAACTAAATGGAGTTAAATAATTTAACTGAAAATATATTAAATTTGATTCAAATTTAGTTTATTATTTACTAAGTACATACATTAATATTGTTTTATTTATGTTAAAACTAATCAGAGAAATGGATTGCTTTTCATTTGACACACATGGAAATTAAAAGTAATAAAATGTTATTTAATTCAAGGGATTGGATTGCAATTGGCTGCGTTCAGCAAAGAAAACTAATCAGTTAGTGCTTAGTGATTCTTTAATATGATTGGTTAATATGATTCCTATACTTAGGTCCAACGAAGAAGTAAAGGCAAGAACTAATGATATTAAATTAAAGAATCACTAAGTGCTAACTGATTAGTTTTCTCTGCTCCTTTAATGTCTAAGGCCTAGTTCCACAATTCACGATTAACTCTTAATAGAGGTTCAACCAGTTTCTCATCTCTTTCCAATTCTAGAATTGGAAAGAGACAATGAATAAATTGAATCTCGATTAATAGTTAACCGTAAATTGTGAAACTGAGCCTTATAGTGTGATTTAAATCTATCAATACCATGATGGTATTGGTAGAAACATCAATTCGGTGAGAATTATATAGACATGGTATTAAATCCATATTTTTTAGTAGCAGCGACAACCTATAGAGATAATTAGAAATAACTCAAATTGATATAATTGGGTATAACTGAATATACCTAATTTGACATTATAAATTTAAGGCGTCACAGATACGTATCTTACTATTATAGCATTGCAAATACGTATCTTGCTATTGTGAAAAAAAGAAATTTTTTTACTACCCATTTCTTTTCTCGATCGAGTAATCGCTCAACAATCATTCTGTCCCTGACCGCTAGCGACATAATCTTGTTAGTCGAGAACGATGCGAGTTCCGCATTTTTGAGAAAATCACCGTCGTAATTGGTCGACGCCGATAACGAGATTAGTCTCGACCGCCAATTGTCCTATACGTAGATATCTAACGGTACCTAACTGTAGAACAAAGAATATCGATCGCTATTGCCACGCACACGTTTGCATGTGTCGCACAAATTTCATTCCACGTAGGAAATAAAGAAATATTAACATCGGAATATAAAAGATTGACAAGATAAATGTATCTCGTAATCAATCAACAGAATCCGAACGTTTAATTAATTTGTATAAATGCAAGCAGATTGCATTTCGCCCGGAAAAAAATCAGTTGTTTTGTCATGTAGAAATTTCGCAGATTATTTTCACATTGATACATCGTTGAAGTGTATTTCTGGTCGTGGCGAAAATTCGTAGTCTAAGAATTGGTCGGAAAGGGGCAGGGGGACACGTTGCTTGGAAAGGTGGAAAACTCTAAGATTGATGGCGGCGCGGCTCCACTGACGGCCGAGTCGCACGGTAAAACGCGAAGATACTGTTTGAAAATCAATGGCGCCGAGTGTCGCGAAAAAACAACCAAGTTAGTCGGCGGAGTGTCTCGGGGCGGTCGCTGAAGAGTGACTCGGCGAAACCGAGGCTTCGTTCCATCACAGTCACCGAAGTCAACCTCGTGGGAGGAAAAGGAGACTGGTTTTTTTTTTTCCCGGGGAAGTATCGACTTCCAACAAGCGCGAGGCATATATCATATCTTACCCACTTTCGTGACTTAAATCGAAGCTTCTTTCGCGTTGCTCTCGGTGCAGTAATTTTAGATGAAAAATCGAATGCGGTAGAAAAAGATTAGCGCAAACAAGGAACTTGGTAAAAATGTTGCCGAATGTGCTCGAGAACTCATCGAGGATTTGACATAATACGAAAAACGTTGTCACTAGCCAAAATAAATTCGCAAGAGCTGCAATTTTGTCTTCGCGATATAACTTGAAACAAAAATAACACACTTACATTCGCTATCATTTTGCTGATACACCCACAATTTATCTTTGACATTGCAGACATTTTTGGCAGTGTCCAGTGAAAGACGAGCATTCGATGTAACATAAGTCACTCGCTTAAACATATTGTTTTGTATTTAACCCGGAAGTAATCATTTTTTTTTCACGTAAATAATAATCTATTTTTATATTCCAATTAATATCAATATGATTAACAATATATTATTGATTATTTTTCAATTTATTAAATAGCATTTGAGAATATTATGGATATGGATTTAATCATAATTTTCTAAGAAAAGTAAGTAGAAACAAATATTAAACGAATGATTAAGCACGTTAAGTAATTTACATCAGCATTTTTTACGTAATGCTTTTTTATTGCGGATTTTCGATGGAATTGCATATATTTCAAGGTACACATTAAGAATAATTAAAAAAGAAAAAATACAATATCCATGAAAAATAATATTTTATAATTCATATCATTCGTCACTTCACTGGAGTGTAAAAATATCTCAGGTGACTGAAAATTGATTTAAATTAACCAAGTTCCCAGATTAATTTTAAAATTAAAATTTCCGCAAAATCAGAAAAATCGTTGCCGTGCTACACAACGCGCTTTAGGGCGCGAGAATATCAGGGATTGCATTCCGAGCAGATGCGTCGTAATTTGTTGAGAGTATGGAGAACACGTAGCTCGTAGCTCGCGGGAGTGAGTTGGAGATGGGGAGAATGCCCGGGGCTAATTAACTGTATAATTAATCGAGCGAGTGAACGAACGAGCACTCGGGCGTAAGTAGCTCTAGGGCTGTCAGACGCAGAAGAGCCGTCTGACCGATGTCTCCCTGTCGGCTTCCTCATCCTGCTGCGCTTCACTTTGAGCCTTTGTCACGAATCCCATGAATCGGGAACTCCTCGAAACAATCACGCCATCTCGTGAATTGGAGCTTCGGAGTGTTTTCACGTCGTGCTGCATGACGATTCAGCGAGATTGCGACATATCTCACACACGAAATGATAATCTAAAGTTATCAGCATTAATGGACATCACAGAAATGTCAATAGAATTCAAATTGAAAAGAATAGAATTCGGAAGAAGTCGGTAAACTGAAGATCTTTACGAAATAAATATCTCGATTTCTACATCCCTTTCTTCCCCAGAAGGAGAACCGGTTGCTGTATTTATTCCAAGTCGGATGTGAAGGGTAATCCTAAAGAAACATACTGCAGAAAGCGCCGTCGAAAAAAAAACATTCTTTGCCTCATTGAATAAGGCAGTTTCGATTCGCGTGAAGAGGGAAGATGGTAAAGAGGAGAATGAGCACGTATAGATGCTCGAAAACAGGGAGAGGCCAACAATGGGCAAGGACACTTGGAAGGAAAAAAAAGTAGGCGAAGAAAAGTAGGGAGAGGAGGGAAAATGCACTTCATCTAGTGCATTCCCTTTAATTAAGGCGAGCTAACTTATCGGCTCGCCACACGCCGAAGATAGTCTCACGAAAATTAATTGAACATTTTTCTGTGTTAGTAATTCATTTGCCAGCTACAAATGTTTGCAGCCTTATTAACTTTTTATTCCTCGTTTTCATATAACGACGCGATACGTTTGATTTACAATGCTTGACGCTAAAATTAACGGGAGATAAATTTTTCAATCTCTCAAAGGCTCGAGGAGAACAGGTTACAAATAAAAAATTAATCTCTTAACTAACTCCTCTAACTCCAGCTGATACATACATATGATACCTGTATCGACCCGCATATCAGGGGTTGTTCTAAATAGAGGGAAATGCTGAGAGAAGAGAGGGGAAGATGAAGGCAATAAATGGAAAAGCAATAAATAGATATGTAAATTAGAAAAAGAGCTCCGATTACACGGAGTGCATTATTGGATAGATTATTCGGCTTTTCAAAGAGAAATTGCACGCGTAGAATGAATAACAGCGAGAATACTAAGAGAGAATGGAGCAAGAAGATGTATAAAGAGAAGAGGAAGATATATATATATATATATATATATATATATATGTGTGTGTTTTGTGTGTATGTATGTATATATACAAGAGCATAGCACTAGCAAAGAGAAGGGAAACGGATGCTGCTGCTACTGCCAGGCTAAACCGATTCCGCGTATCTCTTGCAATTTGCAAATGAGCGACGAAATCGGATAACCCTCTAACTTCAACCAATTTTCAAATACCATTCCCGTGCCTCCGAAAAGTACCCCTCGTATACATGCCGCCGGGCATATGGGGAACGATCGATACCGTACATATATATGCATACATAGCATATATACATATATAAACATATATATTATATATATTGCCTATATAATATATATGTATATTTTTCAGAAAGAACGATCTACATCTAAAAGCAATTTTGGATATATTTACTATATATTTACAGTAGCGATAAAAAATCTCAAAATAAAAGATCAAAACTATACGGTGTCTCAATAGTGACACAATAGTGACTGCATTGATAGATACCAAAACAATAATAATCCAATCCTTCGAGTTAAAAAATAACACATTGTTATTTTTAACTTCTGTGTGTACCAAACTGTATGTGTATAAATCAATTCATTCTGCAGTTAGTTTCAAAGTAAGCAACGTCCACATTAATGTGAATTTAGTAAATAATAGCTTAAATTTGTATCAAATTTAATACATTTTCTTGAATTAAAGTTGTTTAATTTCATTGTTTTAGTTAAATTAACAGCATATTAAGTACGAACAAAAATCGTCTTTCAAAAATTATAAAAATAACTCAAATAAGGTATAATTTGATATTACAAATTTAACAGTGTCTTTTGAAAATATATTAAGTTATTCTATAAAATGTCGACATAAATTCTAATATACTTACGCAATTAAGATACGCTTAAAGCGTAAAATGCACCGAAATTACGCTTCTTCTAGTATGTTCTGCTTGAACATTTTTCGATCGATTTTTCCGACTTTTGATTCAATCATTTCATCAGCAATAATTTCAAGATAAATCAAAAGAAAACGGATCGTCAGCCTTTTCTCGAGGGAAAACCGATGGGCAGCTGCCAGGATCATACCGCACTATGCGAAAGCGACACGTGAGGTAGCAACGTGTCAGTATTATTCTCGCGTCTCGAGCGTATCGCTCATTGTGCGTGCTGCGTGCGGATCGTCGTGGCATCGCGAATACGTGTGCGTATTCCGCTGTCAGCTGTCGCTCACAATAGAGACGCTCCGCCAAAAACGGAGACCTATTGTTAAGCTCTAATTGGCGTGCGCAATCCATGACAATACTAGGCTTTCTCCTCCCCCTTCCCTTCCACTCTCTTCCACCACTCTACCTCGATCGATCGTTGGATCGATAAGCACACTCGTTCCGTGTTCATCACCTGTCTAGTTATTTATTTATCTATTCCTCTCATCAACCGCGCAGCCAATAATAGAGAGAACTAAACATGACGCAGTCATCATTACAACGCTGTCACTAGAATAATTCATCTAATTATCTTAAAACATATAAGATATTTCAGATCAACAATATTATGCTTTATTTATAAGTGTTTTGATTAATACGAAATTGTTTTGTGCTTAATAAAAATTTCATTAACAGAGAATTTCCTCACGTTTAGTTGCGTATGACGCAAATATAATCTAATTGGCCATTCGTTAGTTCTGACGAGAAAAATGTCAAGCATAAGTTAAAAAAAATCTTTGAGAAAATAACTGGCTAAATATGTAATACTCCGTATAACGTAAACGAATTAAATAAAATAAGTAGAAAGACTAAAGGAAAAAATAATAATCATAAATATATAAATTCTGTCTGCTGTTCATAAATATTAAATATCAATATTAAATCGCCATTCGCTAAAAACAAGGCGTAAAAATATCTTAGCACAGTAATCGATCTCGTATAAGTTAGTTGACGCTTTTTAATCTACACTCTGTGGATAAATTTCGGTAGTTGTCCGACCGGTAAAATCGACCCGCTACCGAAGCGCGAACAGACTGATGATGAAAAAATGTCGATAGATTTTCGTGGATGACTTAAGTTCGCCCCGTAACATCGTTAATGACTGTATCATAATCAGCAAGGTCGTTTTTCGGGTGTTGGAGCTGGAAAATACGTGTCAAAGGAGGGTTACCTATGTCTAAAAAAAAAAGGAATCGTTGCCTTCGAAAGTCGAACTTGATGGCTGAGAACAGGCCGATACGTACTTGCGTGCGCAAATTAGATACACGTGCAGTTGATTTCATCATAATTCCGCGTATCTGCAAACGAACGATAATTATCAACAAAATCGCCATAAATTACGCTTTGAAAATGGACGTAGCGCAACGGTTTATTGCTAATATTTTCCTGGACGAGAGACAGGCTAATAGGCACGTTCACGATGAAACGCTATGCCATCGGGATAATTGAAAAGGAAACGAACCGGAAAAAAAGAAAAAGTAAATAAATATATAAATAAGCGTTTCCCGTTGTAATATAAAAAAAAGAATGGATAAATACAATGTCGCGTAGAATCGCATTACAATAGTGATCTAAGTTGCACATCGAGGATTTTTCTTTCTTACCAAAAGTCCACAGACAAGAGAACGTTCCGACTATACCCGCGAGAATTCCGTATCTTTCGTCCGGATGGAAACCAGTCGTTTGTCTCCATAGCGCGATGAGATTACAGAAGTTTCGTTAGAAATTTCCATAAACGGATTAACTCCGTTAACGCCGCGACGAAATTTAAGGGAATAGGTGAAGAGTTGAACAGTGTGTTGAAAAGATCGATTTTTTTTTTTTTAGTTTCTTCGGTATTATGAAAACCAACTTTTGGAAACTCTATCCTAAATTTCACACCGTTAAATTCATAATGTCATATTATACTCGATTTGAATTATTTTTAATCATTTCTGCAAGTCGCTTATATCACTGCTTCTATCCAATAATTTGACTAATTGTAAAACAAAGAAGTTAAACAATTATTTAACAAGGATTTTAACACAAGGAATGTATCGAATTTGACTAAAATTTAGTTTATTATTTACTAAATGCATACGTTAATGTGGATGATGTTTACTTTAAAATTAAGCACATTAAGAAATGAATTATATTTTGATATAAAAGTCAAGATCAATTAAGAGAAATAAATCTATTTTCGGTCAAAGTAGATTTTAATAATTTATACTTGAATATTTTACGGAATGAATTTATATACATATCCATTTCTGCAAACCGCATGTCAAAATCTTGAAACATTTCGATCATGAACAGAATTAAAGTAGTAATATCACATATTAAATTTATAAACTTAATAATTTTTTATGCTAATAATGGATTTTAAAAAGATATTAATAATTTGATGTTAATCTAAGCATTTAAGAATTATTTAATTTATTGCAAAAAATATTACTTCAATCGGGATTCAAACCTGGATCTCCCACATTCCATGTAAACATTCTCATCACTCGATTGAAGTTAAAAATAATGAAATATTATTTAACTCAAAAGATTACCATTGCTCCTTTGATATCTAATAGAATAAAGTTAAAACAAATAATATATCTGTGTTTTGCCCAATGTTAAAAATATAAAATAATTTTCCAATTAATATCTGTATTTATGTGATAAATATCTAAGTAACTTAAAACATAAATCCGTAGAACTAAAAAAAATTAATCAAAACAGTGTGAATTTATGTAACGTCGTAAATCGATACATTTTTGCGAATTTAATGATTTATGCCAGCAAACTCGCTGAACCGGCTTTATCGTTCGTAAAAGACAAGCGATTATATTAACTGAATTTGTTAACTGGCCATCGTAACACGTTCTTTGTCGCCCAAGCCCATTCAGAGAAACCGGTCCAGCGACGAATCCATCGACACAAATGGACCTCAAAACGTTCGCGCACGCGGATGAGATCCTTTCAGCGATGACACGTAAAGGGTCGTTGTACCGAGTACTGACTTCGCGCTACGAATAGCGGTGCTGACAGCTGACGCGTGCTCGTCGCGTGCAGCACACAATAAAAGCAGCTGTGTTTCTGCGAGTGTTATGCTGTCGCCGTTATTACTCGTGCGCGCATGATGCAGGGAGACATTATCAATATGCGACTAACAAATCGACGTCATGGAAGAAAATTCTCTTTAGTTAAATAGAATGTAACGGCATAAGGGAGACACGGAACGTAGAAGATCTATGATTTGTATCTGTAATTTGCAAGACCCATCTCAAACACGTCATTTCTAAAACATAAACTAAAGCGTATGATTTTATTGAAATATATAAAAATATAGCTATTATATAGATATTTGAAGATAATTTTGTTAGACTATCAAAATAATTATACATAGTAAATATTTCTTTGAATAATACCAGTTGAATATTTACTAAAATGTAAAAATATATTTATTTTATACAAGAATCATTAATTTAACTGTTATTATTTTTATTTGGCAAATATTTATTACTTATGTAAAAATAAATAAATGTTATACCAATACTATTCAATTATTTATTAAAATTTAATATATTTTTCTCTCTGTAGGACGCTCAAATTCTCTCTCTCTCTCTCTCTCTCTCTCTCTCTCTTCCCCTCCTCCTCCTTTTTCTCTTTCGCATTTTCTGCTGCCTAGTGCTCTCTTCTTTTATATGGATTAAAGCTTTGTTGCTTACATGGACTACGATCATTTTTTTTGCTAGACCATCTGAGATAAATTTGACTATCTATCTTATTTTCATCTGGACTGCTCAGTATACGAAGATGCTTCTATACCTGGATTGCTACTGGAGTGCGCGGAGATCTCTGATTGGCTTATGTCACGATAGATGATTCGGGCGAGAAGAAAGAGAGAGTTTCAGCATCATCCTCCTCTGCTGAAGCATGACAGCCGGGAAAACAATAACAAATGTGGTAGGCCCGTTGGAAAACCTTCTCCAAATTAAATACATCCGCATCTTTCGATAAGAAACTTGTTCTGAATGTGTCAAGGGTAAGCGCTTTAAAAGTCAATTCATTCGCACTGCGATAAAGTGGCCAATATTCTTTTAGTCAGTAAAGATACGGAAGATAAAAAGGCATAGATAGAGCCGATAGAGACTGCATTTCATTATTGTAAGGAGGCATTTATAGAATTATCTATTGCCTACATAAATCTACTTAATAATAGTGATGTCTGTTGCTTACATAAATCTGCTTAGTAATAGTTCGCACACCCCTCTATTTCAGTCTATAGGCGAGATGGTGAGAGGTGCAATGTTAGAGGCCCACGAGCTTTTTCGGTCCGCGTGCTCTGCCTCATGTGGACCTACAAATGGGGGGGGAGGGACCCCTCGCCCGTTCTTATGCATCGGTGATCTCCGCTGAGAGAAATTATAGTTATTCCTCTGAAGAATGGAATGACTATGATTGGCCAGTTTCATAACTACAGATGAAATACTGGTTATTAAATCCGATTAAGGATGCATGAAAATGTAGTCATGGTTCAACTCATTTGTTTGGGAGATGCGCGGGAAATATGCGTCGTTCATCAATCTGTAGCCATCAGCCGATAAGAGCAGTTGTTGTATATAGAACGCATTTTTTTGTCGCGTCACAGATAGACTATAAGTGATAAGTCTTTAAATAGAACGGATTTCGCTACTTCGTGGGCATGTAAAATTGTTCTTTAATATGTACACTAACTTCATTAGTATGTATACTAACAATAAATTTGACTTAATATTAAGAATTTTTATTTGACTTAGTTTTCCAAGTGTCATGAATTTATCGACTTTTTATTTAATTTCGAATGCATTAAGAGTCCCTCTACCCAAACTATAGAAACACTATAGAAAAGTCCCCTGTTATCGGATTCTATCAAATCTTATTTAATGGACACATATGTTTATTATTTGTTACAGATTGCCTTTATGAACATGAAAATGAAGAATAAGACTGTACAGTAACTATAAGTAAGAATAAGACTGTACATAAAATGAAGATTGCGATGAATAAGATAGTATTAGGTATTATCATTTCTGAAAGCTTTCGAAAAATACGTGGTATTGAAAAATACACTGTATTGCAACATAAAAATCATAAAACAAGGTGATGAAATCAATCTTTATTCTAAATCAAGATGTAAGAAGACATTTGATGAATTTCACGAATTATTGTTAAAAGAATATGTTGCGAATTTGTCAAATAAATGCATGTCTCTAACTAAAAAAAAATTTCTTGAGCTTGCAGTTTTAGCTGAGTTATTAAAAATAAATCACAGATTTAATAAAGAAAAAAAAACGGGAAACACTTTTGTCATAACTTTTTGAAAAAACATCCAGGTTTCAATCTTAGAACTCCAGAACCAGCCAGTTTATTGCATTCTGTCGGTTTTAGCAAAGGTTTTAACAAATCTTAAATAAAACTGTTTTACGAAAATCTTCAATCATTCTACGAAAAATATAATTTTAAAGTATCTGATATATTCAACTATGATGACAGGACCTAAGTAGTGTACATAAGCAGCAGAAAGTGTTATCTGTGACAGATATCTGGCAAGTAAAAAACTTCACTTCAGCGAAACATAGAAAAAAACGTGACGATTACTTTTTGTATGAATGCGGCTAAATTGTTCTTTATTTTGTTTTTTATTTTTCCTCAAAAAATCTCTGAACGACTAATGATGAAAGATGCTGCACTACCTCAAAACATAGCTGTGGCATGACCAAGACGATTGGATGAATGGCGAGCCCTTCGTAAAATGGGTCCAACATTTCATAAAATTCTCTAAACCAACGGCATAAAAACCTGTTTTATTACCTGTCTTGATGATCACTGCAGCCATAAAGAATTAGCTGTCACAAATTTTGCAAAAAAAAATCACATATATATTAAGCACGCCTCTCCACGACATACAAACTTCAGCCTTTAAATAGAGTATTTTATTTATGAAGCCTTTTAAAAATTCCTATTACAAGTCTACACTTTATGGATGAAAGCCAATGTCGAAGCAAGAATATCGGAATAGCTCCGTAGCGAAGTCGTTTAACCAAGTTGCTCGCTTACAGATTACTACATTTGGATTTCAGTGCACGGAAATCTATCCATACAATTCAAACATTTTCATAGATTTGGATTTTCTTTCTACAGAACAGAATCCATAAACTAAAAATCTTTTGAATTCTTCTACTAAATCATCGATATCAAGTAGTATGTTGCCATAACTTTTCAGATTCCAGGAGAAAAGATTAAAAGTTATTCAGCAAAAAAGATTAAAAGTCACATAGAAGAACTGTTGCTATTATCCAGTCGCTATTATGCAGTCGCCAAGCATTTAACATCAAGAAAAAGAAGATCGGAAAAAAAGTGTAATTTTGACGTCTCTACAAAAAAATTCGTGAAGAAAAAGAAAACGTGAAATTGAAGAAATCAATCAAAATCGTCTTCTAACGAGCAGGAGAATCCTAAAGGAAAAAAGACTTATGTGATAGGTCTAAAATAAAAAATAATCAAACTGTCCAAAAGGAAAAAACATGTATAATTTGTCTCGAGGACAACGAGGAAGATTGGTTCCAGTCCTGCAATATGGAATAAGAGCACGAAGGATATGTGGATGAATTATAGGGGATATAGGGGATATTTTCTAAAACTGTGATTCAAAGTAACTGTCTAAAACTATGTAAAAAAAAAATATCTATAAATATTTATTTTTACTTATTGTAAATCATCGAAACTTTATATATTCACATAAAATATTAAATTTGATTAAAAAATTAAAACTTAGATTTAGTTGTTTTATTCTTATTCAATTTTCAAAAAACCTTAGGTGTCCGGTATCAGGATTTCTCCCTACATTTTTTCAGTGTACATAATTATTTTAATGATCTAACAAACTTATTTTTAGATCTGTCTATCTATACTATCTAATTAAACTTTTATGTTTATGTTAGTAAAACCGTTCTTTCTATTTGCGCTACAAGAAGCCTACTTTGCCACTGCAATTTATAAATTTAAGATATTAATCTTTGATGTGCGATACTGATAATGAGTACATTACTTAAGGATACAATATCAATAATTTTGCAGATTTTTCCGGAAAAAATATCAAACTCAGACAAAAGATTGCTTTAAAGAAATTTTCTTTGCTATACGTAAAGAAAAAATTTCTTCAATTTAAACATTATTTTTTTAAATCAAAT
>NW_012130123.1:741663-746947 GCF_000143395.1 Atta cephalotes | reverse complement strand
TATATATATATATATAATAATAATTTTATTTGATTTAAAAAATAATGTTTAAATCAAAAGAATTTTTTCTTTAACCGTAACAAAGAAAATTTCTTTAAATCGAAGCAATACACCTTTTCTTTATACATACATATATGTATGAGAAAACGGCCGCACGTTTTCTGAGATTAATTTTATCGATCTAGAATACGAATATATATGTAAACTTCGTGATTGTGCGTGCGCGTAAAATAGAGGAAGGAAGAAATAAGAAGATCGAGATAAGAAAAATCTAGCGTTCTATTTCTCTCTCTCTCTTTCTCCCCCTCTGCCCACCAATGAAGAAAGAGAGCTAGACTTCTCAGGGACTAATAGTGCACGAAGGGTCGTCTCAGGAAGGCATTACGAGAAAAAGAGCGCCATTAAAGGTGAGTTTAGGGGAGAGAAACGACTTTAAGTGCACGCTTAACTATACCTGTGTTAGTTGTTAAGCCAGCGGTTAAACCTTTTCGTTTCTGCTCGAGAAAAGAAAGAATGATGATAATAGCAGTGAAGGCGCAACAGCAAAAAGTACATAAATACACATTCATCAGTCATTATCCAAAATTCCGATTCTAACGACGTCGTGTCATTTCGCGAATAATTTCCAAAAAGTTACGAGCGTGTTTATAACTGGTTATCACCAACAGGCGAACATTTTCATTAAATAAAAGATCAATTTCGAATCTCTCTCGAAGAATCTCGCTCGCACGGGGGTGTCCCGCGTATTTACGGCTATCCCATATACGCGGTATGGTCTTCTTTATGTCGGCGAGATCCGCGGGCGAACTTGCGCGAGCCAGAGGCTCCTCGCTTCGTCCGCTCGGAAAATAAACCGGTGCGCAAGCTTATCGTATTTCACAAGGAATTTAACCCGCTCCTCTGCTACGGATGTGAGTACGCGCGCACATGCAAACTGCAACGGAATTTACTCTCTATACAGTGAACCATGCGATAAAACATCGGCGACGATGACACTTCTCCGGCTCTCAGTGCGCTGCGGGGCTCATTTTTCACATGCGCCAACACCGTCGTCTGTTGCGCGATCCGGTGCATAGCGCGTAACGATTTACCCAACCTGTCTCACTGGAATATTTCGTTGCTCTGAGTATCATAAGATAAATGAGATCGCATCAGGGAAAACTACTCGTCAAAAAAGAAAAAAAATAATAAATTAAATTAAATTTCAGGATATATGCAGTATTGTATCCCTATCTATAAAGTCTATACAGGACGACCTATTAAAAAAAAAATTGATTTTACTAAATTAAGGTATTTAAAAAAGAACGTTATTCTATTTATGCATACTGATAATTATTGTTCATTTTGCGTCTATATTAAATTGCTTCAACAGAAAAAGCAGTTTTGCAACTGTTGTAAGATTCTTTAATATTAATTTACATTTATAAATTCTGAGAAATTAAAGACAAAGTCGAATGATATTAATAATGAAGAATCTTAACAATAGTTAAAAGCAGTTATGTATTGCTATTCGTAATATATTTATTTTCCTTTAAATGCTCTAAAACGAGGAAGGATATAATAAAGTATAATGTAGTTCCAAAGAGAAACGTAAAGTTTTACGACACATAATAATACGACACATTATAAATATCTCAGTTTTTCATTCTATTCCGACACAAAGAGTTATGCTTATTAATATAGTTTGATTTCGTTTTGTACTCACGTACGATTTCCTCACCTCAATGGAGACGTGCCAAGAGGCTTCCCTTTTTCTATCTCTGACACTCTCGTTTGAGGCAAGCCTCGTTAAGTGCCTTCGCCGCGCGAGAACAAGCGAGCTCATGATTGAGCGCGGCGAGGAAGAACCAGTTTACTGACACGGAGTATCCACCTCGATTTCCATTCATCGGTTAGAGGGAGGAAAAGAGAAAGAGAGAGAAAGAGAGAGAAAGAGAGATGATCGGTCTTGGTTACCGGCAACGGAAGGTCCGCCCTCGTTGCCGTGGCTAATCTAACGCTTCTAGACGATGGCCGTTAGTCGATGTAATCCATCAAGCGGATCGCTCTTCCGGAAGAGGAACCACGACCAGGTCGCCGATGGGATGGACCACCTCACTCCGCGCTTCAACAACGAGAGCTCTTTCGCTAGCTTTCCAGCTTTTTCGGTCGGTGGATGGTTCCGTCGTTAATTGCGAGGAAGGGTGAAGTTGGAATGAGAATCACTTGCGTGGTGCCCGACAATGGCAATGAATAGCAAGGGTGAATGTATCTCTTTTAAATACGACTAAATGATTATAAAAGAATATTTATGATTTTAAAAAAAGAGAATAGAAAAATAGATACTATAGAAACTGTAAATAAGACTGAAGTAATAAAAAATAGCGCGTAAAGATTTGGATAAAATATTATTTGATTAATGAGACATTAACTTATTATAAGTTACTTCTTTTCACAAAAATTTTATTTAAGTAAAAATTTTGTTAAGTTTTGATTTGACTTGTCATTTTAAGATAAAATTACATGGAACAATATATGTATTCAACAAAAATTTGATATAATCTCAAAAGTTAGTTTAGTTATCTTCATACTCCGCCAGCAAAATTTTAATTTTTCCGTCAGCAATATGAGTCATCGAGAAACAGAACAAAATTTTTTATTTATTCCGAATTATATTATATAAAAATCAGAAAAAATTCTGATATACTTGTTAAAGTTTTAACAAATTTTTACTATCATAAAAGTCGGATGATTGTACTTCACATATTTTTTACAGATTTACTTAAATTAACCTATTAGAATTCACAATTAAAATATTGATAGTGCCTTTAAAAATCCTATATTGCTAACGGAGGGTTAAGCTTTTAAGCAATGGAAGAGAAAAAACGGAAAAGAGAAAACGGTAAAAGAATGGACCATCAGTGATTTGAATCAGCGATCGGCTCGCTCGGCTTTTGCGAAAAGAATCCAATTCTCGATGCAGAAGCTAATTATCGAATCGTTCTTCTTGCGAGAATGGGAACCTTTACGCGGGAACGCGCGTATCGCGCTTTGCTCACGGATCATCAGTCACGGTTGTTTGCCGCGGAAAACCGTCAGTCAACCCTTTTTTCCCGTCACTGTCGACGTCTCTCCGCCCACGGCTTTCCACTCAGGAGAATCGTCTTCCGACTCTCGCAAGCGGGGCGGTTCTACGTAAAAAGCTTCTTTCGCGCGAGGCAACCGCGACATCGCGACGTCGCCGTTCTCGGGCATCGTCGTCGCCGAGAGTCGATAATAAATGCAGAGCGATCGCTAGCGCGTCTAGCAGCTAACGACCAGAGTTCCAGCCCTTCTATGTAAATCAGCCGTCGTTATCTTTCGTAACGGCGCCGTATCTACTCCGTTAACGTTCCCCGTGAGATACAAGATACCCCACCCCGCCCTCGCTTACGCCCGAAACTTCGATTACGACGGAAGCTGCGGAAAACTTCGTGAATGGACCAAAAGCGTGGCCCAAAGTTACGGTCCGGGGGGCCTTAGGAATCGAATGAGACGATAAACAGAACAATGGAGGTCTCCGAGTTCCGTGACAGGACACTGATCTTATACGGCGCGTGACTGGAGACAAAGTACACTAAGTATCTCTTTGTATGGCCGATGTACAATGTATACTCCCGGCTATCGCAGACAATTTACTTGCACCGTTATATCGAATTACATTTACACCACCCGCGCGTTTATTATGGTGCAATCGAGTGTATAAGCCTGGTAATACAGCATACATCCAAAAATAAAAAACATTTAAAAAACAAAAGTTATAATTTAACACACATACCGAGCGATTATTGATCGTTTCCATTTTTTAGATTAATATTATATTTCCTGTGTAAAAGATAAGATTCTGAAATGTTTTGACTTTTCAATAATTACATCTTTTATACACTGACAAAATATTTGGTTTCTCATCATTTCTTTTATTTTCATAGTAATTTATGTGCTTAGTTTTTTTTAGTAAGCAAGAAACATTTACTTCTACTGTTAATCAGTAAAGTATATTTAAAAGAACTAACAGTTTAAAAATAAATCTATTCATATAAACTCGAAATCGCTTCTCGTTTCTGAGATACACATATAATGCAAGAAAAATATATATTCCGTAATGAGAATAGAGACAAACGAGACGGGAAAATCGGCGATAATGAAGATAACGACGTCCGTATCTAACACTAAAAACGCAACGCCGTGCTTTGTGCGACGAGCACATTAACGCTAATATCGCACGCCATAATTTATGTCTTGCGAAATGCGTTCTTTATGACCGCACAGAAACAGGGCGGAAAGGGGAAGGCATAGTAAACGCAGAGTAACGCGAGTGGTGATCATCTTTCTTGGCAAAGTGTAAGTAACGCGTAAGTAATGCCGGCCAAGAACAATTGTGATCGTTAACGTTGCAGCAATGAAAGCGACCACCACTCTTGTTTCTCCTACAGAAACTCGCATTAGAAGACATCATGCATGTAAGTATATCACCATGAAATCAGACTATTACGTAACTAATTACGTAGTATACAGTATCGAGTATACAGTATCGTAATTAGTGATTACCTTGAATCCAATTCGCTTCCTGCGATCGTACCACTATCGGCTGATCAAAATTATCCATCGGCCTGTTCCCGGTGCGCGTTCGCACACGGATGGTATTACGTGTAAATCGAGATTGACAGCGTCAAGGCTCTGTGACGTCGATCGGGTTGACGGGTGGCGGGAGAATGCCCCGAGGATTAGCTATCCTATTACATAATCTCATTGTCTAACGCGGGTATCATTGCATGAGATCTCAAAAAAGATTGTGGCAAATAGCAAAACGTATGTGTATTGTAATGCAAAAAGATCAATTCAGAAATAAATAAAATTCAGGAGAGCCTTAGCTTTAAGCTGCACTCGCTTTGTGTCCTCACGCGCTGTAAGCTTCGTTCTATCTTTATTGTTCATTACATGCAAAAGGAAGAGAGAATGAAGCTTACAGCGCCCAAAACTGTTACAGCTTTATATACCCGTCTCCAGCAATGTAGATTAACTTTAATCTTAGTTCAATTTACTCTGCATTTTTTTCTAACTTAAAGAACTAGAAAAAATTAAGAGTAAGTTAAATCAAGATTAAAATTAATTTACATTGGTGAAGACACTGGCGTCAGTTTTTCCCAACCTTCTCTCTCTCTCTCTCTNTNNTCTATATACACTNTACTACNTACGTACTTACGTTACGTTTAACGTACCGTTACGTTACGTTACGTTAACGTTACGTTAACGTTTACGTTACCGT
>NW_012130123.1:712421-741643 GCF_000143395.1 Atta cephalotes | reverse complement strand
AAAACGTTTAAAACGTTTAAAACGTTTAAAACGTTTAAAACGTTTTAAAACGTTTTTAACGTTAACGTTACGTACGTACGTACGTACGTACGTCTCTCTCTCTCTCTCTCTCTCTCTCTCTCTCTCTCTCTCTCTCTCTCTCTCTCTCTCTCTCTTTCCTCGACAGCAGTCTTTTTATCAAATATTTTGCTAAACTAACACCCCTGCTAACTCCTGATATTGGAAAAACTGACACGGCGCTCGCGATATTTTTCTAGAGATTTCTACGATTGGCCATTTCCTTCGAAACTTAACGGCACACTGCGGATCATGTGTTAATGCAATTACCGTACTTACGATAAATTTACAGAGGAAAGTAAAGACAAATTGGAAGAGTGGACCGTCGCGGTCGTAAAATACGATCCTGTCCTCCTAACCTCTCGCTGGCAATTTTACTTTTCTTCGTTTGTCGATTCGTGTGCGAAACACTTCTTCGAAACAGTTGCACGGCAATTATGTTAAGTAACGAAACTCGTTTAGTTCACCGATAGCCCAGGCAAAAGAGTATTTATATTTCTAAGAGAAAACGCAAGCAATTTTTCTCCCCCTCCCCCCCTCCCCCCCCCGGATCGTCCTTGCTTGAAGTTTTTTGCCGATAAAATTGATCGTACGTAGCGGATGGAGAATTATCCTGCCGTCCTGGGTACGTTTCCGCGATAACGGTGCCACGCCCGCTGTTGCGAGGGAGGAAATGAAAAAGGGGGTTGGCGGGGACGAGATCGGGCTCTGCGGGGGTAATACCGGAGGATGAGCGCATCGGGGTTGCGAAAGTTACCTCGCAATAAAAACGGACATCGGCGCGACTTTCAATAAGTCGGACGTAAACGTCAGTTCCTATTCAATACAAGCAATTTATACAATTTATAGATATAACAAATGTATCTATGTAATATGATGTGATGATTCACGATTATATTTATGTTCACGATTATCTTCTGCGAAATCTGACGCTTATCGATGTACTTAAACAAAGTAAACACAAGAAAAATTATTTTATTTGGAAATTACATTTGGTATAATCACTGTAATTCTAACATCTATAATACAACTGATGATCTGACGATATAAAATGAATAGAAGATAAATCGATATCTCTAAAATTATATGCGCGATAAAAACACGATGCAAACACGTTGGTTTATTCAAAGCCCCCAAAGTGCATCAACGTATATTGAATCTGCATATTACATGCGGCACTCCCATTGATACGTTGCCGTCCGTGAAGAACAATAAACAAGGCTTGTCCGCCGCGTACCGAACGACCGTCGTAAAAGATGCCCTAACGTTAAAGCTTCGGTAAGGTCCCTCAATGACATCTCCCTGAGGAACGGAGTGCGGGAGCTAGAAATTAAGAGGAAGCGGATATATACTGTGTCCGGGAGAGAGAGTTTCAACCAGCTCGAGATAAGGCCGTCGGCTGGCGCGTTGCGGTAGAAGTTCATAAATTATTCGAGCCGGGAGGACCGAAATAGCGGTGCGAATGCTAAGGTTAGTAAGGATTATTCACGGCACCCCCAAAGCCGTATTATTTAGCATTGGTACCTACTCTCGTACTTCCAGCTCTTTGCTCGCACAATTGTCGCGTTCTTCTTTATTACCTCACCCTGAAGTACCTTTTCTCATTCGTTTCCTAACGTTTAACATCCTTCACGCGTCCATGAGAAGCTATATACATCTTATACAAAGTATACTCTTCTTACTTCACCCTTTCTTTTTATTTCAAGATTAAATCTTTTTTGAAAGAATTACATAAAGATACAGAAAAACGAAATTCTTACAGAAAAATTCTTCTATATTTTACTCGTTTTTAATTAATTCAACACTGTTTTCGCATCGTGCTCCTGCCAGGTGATTCCACACGTTAAGTTAAAAGTAACGAATAAGACAATTATTCCAAGAACAATGGAATTCTGTGTGCGTGCAGTGTAATTTGCGATTATAATTGAGTGCCTGCAAATATCCATACAATGCCCGATACACTGAGAGAAAAAAAAATGGTTGCAATTACCATAATTTAACTATAATTTATAGTCATTTTCGATGCCGACTATATATTTTTTGGTAGAACTATAAATATAATTATCATTACTAAGTAGTAATAACTATAAAAATAGAGTACCTAACCATAATTATTTTACCATACAATTATAGTTGCAAATTTTCTCTCAATATTCCTTCCGTATGTACGAATGGCTATCGTTCGCATTGTGAACCTCCTCTTTTAAAACCGGATTCAAATCAAGCAAACGAGCAAACTCGAATGAATTGCACTGTTCGCTCTCATTGAAGCAAGTTGTTCATTCGTGTTTGTTCACGTTCTCTTGCTTGGCCTAAACCTAATTTATGTTCATTTTTACTGAACTGATTAACATTAATCTCGATTCAATTTAAGAAGTAAGTAGGTACTAATGACTGTTCCTACCAATGTAGATTAATTTTAATCTTGGTTCAATTTACTCTTCACTTTTTTCTAATTCTTGATGTTGAACGGAAATTAAAATTAAACTACATTAATAGAAATAAACACAAAAAATGAAAAATAAGTTGAATCAAGATTAGAGTTAATTCACATTGATAAAAACGGGCATTAATATCAAAAGAATGACGATGAAAAAAATTAATATAAATTTTTATTTATGCAAAAACAGATCCATCGAATGCCCGTAATAATGAACGAACACAGAGACGAGTAGCGCGAGGCCATTGCGTTGGGAAAAGATGTAATTGAGAAACTTTTCAAGAGCAATTAACCCTCATTCGGACAAGCTGAGTCCGTCGAATAACTCAGAAAATTTCAACTTCTAAATTCACTTTCAGAAATAAGTTCCTAGGCCGGTATTCATAAACGATTCTTATATTCAAGACTGTTTTAAATGCAATTTTAAGATTTCATGAACCAATCAGAAGACCGCATTAGCATCTTAAGACATTACTTAAGATGATCTTGAAATGAGAGCGGACTATGAATATTGATCTTAGACTTTGCGGAAAGAAAAAGATCACAAGGAAATAAAGCGAAACGTCAATCTAAAAAAAAGAGAACATTGCGAAACCGTATCTATAAGAAAAATCCGATTTGCAGAAAACTACGAAATTCGTGGGGCGTGTCGTTGTATGTAATTACGGTTGCCGTAATCGAGGATCGATAAGCTTGCGATACGCGAGTGATCTCATCAGAATATACTACAATTCGTCGAGTCCCTGTGTTATTACATAAGTCTCATCTTTTTTTCTCTTTCTACCGAGAGATTGTATCGCATGTTGTAATAATGATTTATTTGTGGACTTGTCCCGTCGAAGCAGGTAACAATGAAGTGAACCGTAGCTTTTTACGGAACAATGCTTTCGTCGAGATATTAGCCACTGATAGCCAGTATCGCCGAAAGCGATGATGCTTCAAATAATTAAATCATGTTCTTACGCGCCAACGGCGGACACGAAGCCAATCAACTTGCGTTTTAAGCCGGTTCTTGGCGTGACAAAAGAGAAAAGAAGGCGTATTCTCGCGTATATCTCGCGAAAGGATTCTTGTCAATAATTGCGACCATGCAATATTAAAATTCACAACTCTTTTTTAGATAACTCTACACATTATAACTCTACATTATATAATGAAAAAAATCAAAAAAGTTATGTAAATTAGATTACGTTGACAGAAACGTTTATGATACTTGTGACTATAATTACATACCATAATTATGATTATTATTGCTATAAATATATTAGTAATAATATAATTGATATTATTTATAGTTCTATAAAAAATATATATAGTTGATAGAAAAAAGTATATAATATTATCTATTATCATATAAAAATGATTTAAATTGTTATAATTTAGCCATAATTTATAATAATTTTTGGGCTAATTATATTTTGTATGATTGGCCTAAAAATAGCTATAAATTGTGTAAATTATGACAATTATATTTGTGATAATTGTTATGGTAATAATAACTATATCTACAGTCATCTTTTTATGCCAATTATATTTTTTATACAACTATAATTATATTATATTAGTAACATTATGGTAATAGTAACCATAATTATCGCATCATATATTTATAATCACAAACACATAATCACAAAAACTTTTTTCTTAGCATAGTCGCATTCTTTATCGGAAATACATATTGATTTGCACTAAATGTGACTGTGTAACGGAAACCACATTAAGTGCTTTTATTGAATAGCGCGTGTATCGCTTATATACGTTAATAAATATGTAAACTGAAGCACTGATGTACGCAAATAACGGTAGAATATTCAGTGATAATATTTCACGAGCGGTCGCGCGGACTATGTACACGAGTGTGTCTGTAATTATTCGTCGCGCTATCGTTATTTAACTAGATGTATCGCCAGCCGTAAAGCGATCGCGGTCATAACTCACTCGACATTTTACGCATGCGTGACAAATGGATTTTTTTTTCTATAGGATCCGCGCGATATTTCGGATAATCGCTCGCCCGCCGATATGATTCTGGCTTTACTGCTGGGCGATTAATGACGCGCAACTCGGAAACGTGTTCGCCAAACGACCATTCGACGCGTCAGTTTTAACAGCGGGCTATCGGTTGTACGCGCAAAATCGATAATCGAATTAAATTAATTTTAAAACAACCCCACCTATAAGCTGAATTCAGAATCATCGTCTACATTAATTAGCAGCTATGGTTATCTCAAAAATAACTACCTTACATCATATCATGTTATCGAATAAGCCACGAAGGAGTTACCTTCGTATATCGCATGGCATTAATTATGCAAATGAATTGACTTGATGGCTGAGTCGGATCAACATTATCATTAAACCGATACATCGTAAGACAATTTCGCGAACGAGGCAAGAATAACGTTATCCCCGTCAGCTGATTCCGGGTTTCTTTTAAACACAATATTACATTACATCGCAAATAAAATTGAAAGGAATAAACATCAACATTAAATTGCTACAAAAACTTGCTACTCAAATTTTATGTTGTATTTATGCAAGCAATTTTTATTAATAAAACTGTCCTCTTTACTTCGGTCGTAAAAAAAGAAGATTGTGGCGTGTTTCTCGTGTCATACTTTTGGGTAAGAAAGCGTCCCAGCTGTTACATGTTAATGTCGCTTAATGATTTACAAATAAATTGCCAGCGATGTGTCGTGACTCATCCGTAACGGACGGCACCGCGAAGTCCTTGAGAAAAGTGTTAACACCTGCGAGAACTACGCGCGCTGATGCACGTAGAGCCTGACGATCGTTTATCGTCTAGGAATCGCTTACTTGGTCTTTAAAAGAACGTTTCACCGACGATGAGTCAGTAAGAACCCGATCTCCGTTGCGAGATTGCATTTTCTACTGCGATCGTACAAAGATAATCGAGCATAGGAAAGAAGAGAAACTCACCATCACTTCATGTTAACGTATTAATCAACATAAGCTGAATATGTGTTCGCTTATTAACATTGAGAAGCAGTATTTCTTTATGTAACGATGTCTTCCCGTATTCTAAGACGTCAGCCCGTAGCCGCAAAATGGTAGATAATGCGCGCGTTTGAATTGAGCGGCTAACAACGCTGAGTAATTCTTTCGCCGCGAAACATTTAAAGCTTATGATTCATATTCGAAGCCGTAAAGTAAGTAGAGAACCTCGGCCAAAGGCCTGTCAATACGTATATACGCGTTTAAAACCGCACACGATGAATTAAATACGAAATAAAAATAACCCGAGAATACAATTCGCGGTTCTTGCGAGACAAAAGGACTTACCTTCTTTGTCGTGTAGAGTTTCCGGCCTTGAAGTAGCATGTACATCTTCTTCCAACCGTTCGAACTCGCATTTCGCATCCACACCATGCTGAATACGTACGGGCACTCACTGTCCTCCCGTAACAAATAATTCTGCAACATAAGCATAAGCAACATATATTTGCCGTTTTTCACCTAGCACGATTTATATTCGTGATGATCGCATTGACAGGAAATTACACATGTACTCACCCTTAACGCACTCTCGGCTTCGGTAAATGTGCCCCTCTCTTCCCCGCTGGGAAACGTAATCATGTCCGGAGGAAAAAATTGCTGCAAAAAAAATTGGAGAGATGTCTCTACATATACTTGTTATCTTTTACATTTGGAAATGGACATTAAGGAAACTAAATTTCAAATCGTTTTTAAAATTGACGAGAATGAATTCTCAGAGAAAATAGTGATGCAGAGATCTAAAATATTTTAGGAAAGAGAAAATATAAATATATCTCGTCCCGTAAGTATCTCAAAAAGCAGTTCTATAAACACACATGCATTACCTAAGAATCTTTTTAAAGATTTCAATGGATGGAAACACAAACACTCGTATGTACATTCACATGCGCAAAGAGTATCTCTCTCTCGTTACAAGGAAAAGAAAAAGTCTCGAGATTTCCCCAAAGAGTGTCGATTACAACGTTCAATTTCCCAAGTTTCTACGCTCGTTATTCCTTAATTGGCCAATCATTGGCAAAACTACAAGATTTATGAACCTAAACTGATTGAATTTCAAAACTGCTAATTGATATCAGTTCAAATGTCTTAATAACTTCGAAGCGTCACTAATAAATCTCTTTACATATTATAAAAATTAACATTTTCTAATTAACAAGACCCAATAAAATGATTATTGCGAAATTTAAAAACAAAATGTTATTTATTTATTGAAATTTTTTGTCATAATCGATGCATTGAGTTTAAAATGGAGCTCAATGCATACTCAATCCTGTACAATCCCAGGACACGAATGTTCCAATCAATACTACCGAATCCTTGAGCCCCATACCCCATCCCCGATCGGAAAAATGTTTCTCGTGCCATCTAACAATCTCTTCAAAACTTTTCTGGAATATAACACGATTCGCCGGTAAACCAGAGAACTGCTAGAGGATTTCGCGGAATACTCTCATACCGACAATATTCACAGAGATTCCGACCAAGTATTAAAATATCGACTGAGTTAATATTTAATATTCTTGACTATCAGCTGAGTTTGAAGATAATTGTAGATCCCTAATATTACCGACATTTCAGACCCACAAAACTAAAGTTCGCATAAATACAATGTCGATACGAACAAACGTTACATATATATTTATGGAATTAGAAAATGTAAAACATTAATATTAAAATATAATATAATAATAGTAAAATATTAATGATAAATAAACATACATTTAAATCAAATGTTAGTCAAAAGTTGGTCGGTAAAATCGAAGACATTTTATCTAGAGTCGGTAAAACTTCGTAGTTATTTAAACGCAGCTACAACTGTAGCCTAACTGGTAAACTCAGATAGTCGGTAAGTTAACGCGTTTAGATTGAGTAGAATTTACTTTTTGATGCAATAATAACAAAGAACGCAAAAATTTGATTATTTTCTGGAAACACGTGCTTTTCAGAAATGTATAATTAAAACAGCAGCTTTTTTCTGCAAGGAAACAAAATTCTCTGTATTTTTATTTACCACAGGCTTGATGAACACTTCATATTTCAGGAAGTCTTGACTAAAATAGAACCTCCTTTCGTATTGGGAAGCGAACATTTCCAATTCTCTATGAACAGCAAGAATATCTTCATGGTCTTCTAAAGTACGCTCTGCAACAGAGAATAATTCATCCTATTTGTGACAAATATATTGCTAATATCAACACAGTAGTACATTCAGCTTTTTAAAATTATATCGAAATTATTTGAATACCTCCTAAATCGGTATCTGTTTTAAGAAAATAGGGAAAAGAATATTTTTCATATCTGTTATATCATATCTGTCATAAATAATAATAAACAGTTTAATATTTCACAAACAGTTTAATATTTCTAGTTTTAAAATATCTATTCCTTTTTATAGCAAAATTAATTTTAAAACTTCTAAATAAGTTCTAATAAAAAGGATTTATGTTACAGTGTAGATCTTGTTATACAATTAATTGGTAAAATGATTTCATGGAAAACACATTAGACTAGAATAACCTGACATTTTGCCCGGATCTCTAAACAAACATTCCGTATGGAGACACAGCCGCGAGTCGCGTCTCTGACCTGCACCAAGCTCCTGGAGGTTTCGCCCGCTATTGATTCTCGGTTGCATTATAGAGCTCTGTGCCGTCTTTACGGCCTCTCCAACCCCTTTCCTCCCTTCTCCCTTTACCCCTCACCGAGCACACGTTATTTCCGATCTCGTTTCAAGTCAATGTCGTAGAGAAAATTTAGACGACTGAAGTTTTCTCGTTGTATTAGAGGCTCATTGACTCACCTTGAAGCTTCTTCTTGGCTTGATTTGCCTCAAACTTTTAACGAATTATCCATCTTTTACGAACACGCTGATATTTTTGTAAATAAATTATTTATGCAAATAAATTATTTGTTATTGAGTTCTTGAATAGCTCTCAAGTGTATCACACGCAATAATCACAAAAATACGAAAATATTCGCTGCTGATTCTCCACATTTCCCTATTCATGCAAATTTGTTTCAATCTACGTTATCAATAAACGGGATAACAATTCGGATATCAAATTAAACGTTTAATTCTGTAAATTCCATCCATTATGTTCGGATATACGTTCATCACATTTGTATAAATTGCGCATGCATTCCAATAATATAAATATAAAATTGTACATGTATACATATATGTACTATAATCAAAATGTACAAAATATTCATATTTCTTTAAAAAAAAGTTAATGAAAAACTAATGATTCCACGAATAACATTCTATAGAGAGTAATCGTAGAAGTATGGTCAATGACACATTGCTATTCGCACGTGAGCACAAAGTATAGAATATACTTATTGATTGATTGTTAACTACATTTCCGAAAGAATACATAGGCGTTTGAAATAATCGCGACAGAAATATCACACATTATGATATTAATTTTCGTTATGTTTATATTGTTACATACCGATTCCCAGTTTCGGCCACGTTTCGATTATCGACCAGGCTGCGCCGATCGTGTTCCTCTTGACTTTAAGCAACTCGCACAGGTCGATCGTTCGTAGATTCTTCTCCACGACCACGGTCGTAAAAGAGTGATCATTGTTATAAAACCGCAATTCTTCCTAATTAAATAAACATTGGAAAGACATTAAATAAACAATTGAATTGAATTGGATACAATTAATTAAATTAATCAAATTAAAATTAATTCGCAGTCTTTCTCTCTTATAAATCTCTTTTAATTTATCTATTGCATCGTAAATAAATTATAAATATTTTGTTTTATATAATTTATATAATTTATATTTTGTTTTGTAATTAAATAAATTTACATAAATGAATAAATCAATGATAAATTTTTGTTTTATAAAGATATGAGAAAAATTTGTATCGTACTTTAATTATTTCGTCATATTTATGAATTCTATTATATTTATTTTTTAACATAATACATGGATTCCACTTACATAAAGTAAAAAAAAAAAAAAAAAATTTCACTACTTTATACTCATTTCCTCGATTTTTCTGACTACACATCATATTTATTATACGACGTTATAAATTATTATTTTTTAATTATTTGTAAACAACGGAAACATAAAGAAAAAAGTGAAATATACTTTAAAATATTACATTTTTTATTTCCCTTTATAATCAGTTATTACATCAAAATTACATTTCAAAATTAATATTAGAAAATTTTAAAAGTTAAAATTTAAAATTTATTTCAACTTATTTTCTGGAAAACTTAAATTTTGTAGCTGTGTCATTATGTAGTAAATGAGTAAACGTTTAATGAATAATAAAATAATAAAATAATAAGACAGACAGCGCAATATTTAAAGCCCAAGATAATAACATACCTGTCTTTCACTGTCGATCAAATCCTGCTCACTTCTTCGACTCCTTCGCATCGTGCTGTTGAGTTCGAAGATCGTGAGATTGGAACCAAGCCGCTCATAGCTTGCGGCTCGGTTACTCGGCAGCGTTGAGCTGCCGTCGATGCAGGAGCACATCTTCGGGAGCCAATCTGTAAAGGCCCAAAGACTAGAGATACTAGAGAGAGATTGGTATAGTGTGTCGTGATTAATAAATAAAAGAGAAAAGGGCTACACGACTTAAAAAATCGCAAAGAATGTCAATCCGTTAAAAACGCTAAATCTACTATATAAATATACTGGCAAAGAGGCGTAAGAGCGAGCCCGCTGTACTAAAGATCTATTTTACAACTTGGGCTTCACAGGATCTACATAATCGGGACGGAGCCACAACATTATCGATGAGTGAACGTGGCCCCCTCTCGTTTCAAGAGACACAAAGGAAAAAAAAAGTAGTGTTCAAACATTAAGGACAAAATGTAACGTCGTGCTGTGAAATCGCAGCAGTTCTCGGGCGAATTTTTCGAATAGCAATAACTGTACGTTGGAATATCGAGGCGCAGGGATATAAGGTAGATAAGTGACTACACATGTGTGCTGCGACATTGAAGACACGTTGTGCGTAGTGCGTGAGTCGCGTTTTTTCTGCGAGCCGTTGCAACGCGGATATTTACACCTCGCAGAGGTCGCGCGCATTTGCTTCGTCGCCGCGCTGCGCCGCCTTCTCTCTCTTTTTCTTTAGAATGACTATGATATATCAAATACGAATCGTAGAATCGTTCATCAAGAGTCGTTATCGACGAATTGCCGTATGCAGACACCTTTACAGGCCATGCGGGTCAAATTTCTAATATAAATCGTTGGGCGGTCGAGTGATTTCAAGCAAGAAATACCGATATGTTGTTGAGATAAATCCTGATCGATTTTATTCCTGAATCTCTACTGTTTAGGATCCACGTATGAATTTACATAAATTGATTAATGTTACGAAAAAAGATTTTAAATTATTATTATATATAAATAAATTTCATTTGGATATCATTAACTCTTCTATTATATTAAAATTTGATGTTTGTAGACAAAGCAAAAGGAATATTTTTATGACTAAGTAAATAGAAGTTTCATTTTTAACAAAATATGTTTAAATAATAATTTTATTAATTCTTATAACCAAAATGAAAACTATAAATAAAAATCGATGTATGATCAAACAAAAATATAGTGTACTTGATGCATAAAAATAAATGGATCATTTGGATATTTATATATCATTGTAATTTTTTATAAAACTTTCTACTAGACATTAATTTAATTTGTAGCATGAAACTGATACAAACATACATGAGTAGAGAAAAATATTATAAAAATTATAAATTTTCATAATATTTCATAATATTATATTCAATCATTTTATAATTAACGATACATTCACTTAAAATTAGAGATTAATTCAAAGACTGTCAATTAATACTTTTTCTTATAATTTTTCTTCATAATATTTTGTAGAATCTCTACTTCACAAATTTATTTTTATATTTTTCCAATTCGTTTCCAGTTCGTTCAATACACGTTTGCAATCCAATGGAAGGACTTTCTCCGGTTAGCTCAAATGCGCAAAAGTCATCGCCACCATGTCACAAAGATACTTTGAAAAGATGAATAGCGCCTTAATAATCATTCTTCTGTCCTATATCCGGACTGCGTCGTGACGACGCAACAGCAACAAGAATCCACGTGTATACATACAGTGAGAGCAAAAAGTATTCATACAAGGAAATTTTTTATAAAAAAAGTCTTATTTGTAAAATATAAATATTAATTAGCAATTTTATACAATGAACATATTTTGATCTAACATAAGCCAATGAGCTTCGTATGCATTCCTGATTCTAGAAGCTAAATTTCTCGACTGTACGAATATTTTTTGAGCATCCGAACAATAGAATTTTTTGTTTTCGCTTATTTTTCAGATGATATATTTTCTATAATTAATACACATCTTTTGGTATATAATTTTAAGAAACATACAGTCTATTTTATTTTTTATGAATAAATTGTTAATTACGTAGCAAGAAATGAACATCAATCAACGAATCGATGTCGAATTGGTTGAAATCATCGTATCGATATCGAGTCAACATTAATTTGATGATTCATTTCTCGCTGAATAATATTTACTTTTTAAAAGGTTTTTTTAAAAAATATTTTCTCTGCACAAATACTTTTTGCACTCACTGTATGTGCCAGCGTCGACACGTCCATCGAATTTCGCCGCGAATTAACGATCATTTCCATGAAGAATCAATATAGATGCAACAAGATGAAGAAAGAAGCAACAACAAATCTATAATCAATATCACATGAAGTTTTGTAAGATTAGAACTCAAAAATTTCTCGCTTGTTTCATTTGATTAATAAAAGATTTTTTTCTTAAATTTTTTCGTGAATTAACATTTTAATTATAAAGTAATTTATATTTTAAGAAATTATAAATAAATTATGAGAAAATATACAGAATATTCCATGAAATGATTTTATGAAGTTTTAAATGGAATAATTTTGTCATCAAATTATTAATACGAAGTCAGAAGTTTATCGGGCACCATTTGTATAAACCTAGAGGAAAATTGACTAATTGCAAATTATAAATTTCGCTAAGACTGCTCAAAATCCCGATGACGTTTCACAGTATTACCACGAGATAAAAAGAAATGTAAAATGCCTGCAGATTATTTCGAGATTCCTACATTATTGCTGATAATAGTGGAAAATCACTAATGCATTCACTCGTATTGCAGTTACGTCTACACTTCCATTTTAAAGAATCCCGATTTTTAACAAATCAACGTTTTTGTTCAAACAAATACGCAGAAACCGAATCTCTCATAAAACATGTCACTTGACTAATTAATTCCTATTAGTATTGTACATTTAAATTTTTCAAACAAATTAATTTATTATAATATTACTTTTGAGGCTTCCACGAGAATTTTTTTATACAAAAACTATGTGTTTTGCGGATTGTATTCAAATCCATTATTAAAATGCCAATGTTACATAAACATTGCAGTTCACTTCATGAAGGCAAAGATCAGTCTGAGCTGCTCCTCTGAGGGATCCCCCCTTATATATTATATATATCTACGCTGTTTAAAAATAGAAGATGGAGAGAAGTAGAATGGAAGGAAAGTAGAATGGAAGTAGCAAGAAAAAGGATGTATTTTTGATGATAGGAAGAACGATCTTTATTTTACTCTTATGTTATAATCATTAATTCTCTTTAGGATATTGAGATGTTTAATCTCTATAATCTCTCTATATTTTCTTGAAAAGTATAATAATAGCGGTGGCGTAATTGTTTTATTAAATAGTATTTAATATATCCTTTCTCAATGTTTTGTTCTGATAATGCTAACTGTGTGATACGTTTTAATCTAACGTCACGTTGATGTTCTTTCATCCGTAGATTAACCATTCTCCCGTCGTCTTTTCAATGTAAACTTGTTCGCAAGAGTAAAATATTTCATATACTTTTGCGGAATTGAGGGAGTCTTTAGGATTTCTCAAAATTTATCCTATATTTTTAAGGGATTTAAACTTTAAATTTTAAGGGGTTTAATTAATATCGATTTCCATCAGAGCAAGCAAATAGCATCCGCAGATAATTAAGACAGGTAATTGACATCTTTTCCAAAGTCAAGCCTTCCTCACTCCAATATCACTAAACAAGAGCAATTTTTCCTCTAATTGTAAGAATTGAGTAAGAATACAAATATCATCGTGTTTTCAATCGATAAAAGCGATACAGCAGTAATCATGAACCTATCAGATCATTACATAAAAAAAGATCCTAGTAAAAAGAAGTAACATTCTCAATAAGAACTAAAATTCACTTTCATCCTCAAACCAAGGACCCGAACCAAATCGAAATCAAACCGGAAACTGTTTCGAAACCCTTTTTTTTAGTGAACCAATACCCAAATTTTGTAAAATTTATAATATCAAAACCATAAGGGAACTAGTAAAATTTTATGATTTTTTCGATTCTTCTTTCTTCTTTCTTTTTTCAGTTCTTAATTTTTTAATAATCCTTGTTCTTAATCTTTGTTCTGTCCGTTCCTTCGTCCAAATCACCAATATTCAATCCAGTATTACCATCGCCAGCTCTCTTAACAACTGGAATGTACAAATACCTCCAAACTCTCATGTGATATAAGAAATCTGGCGGAATCGCGAGACATATTTAATGTAAACTTTTTTTAAGATACTAGCATTTCTTTTATTTAGATCTTTCTCACCATGTTGCAAGAATTTATTCTAAGTCATGAAATTCAAGAATACATATGTAGACTTTATGTAATAAGTGAGATCTAAGAATCAAATAAGTTTTAAGTAGGATTGAGAGAAATATGCTTAATGGTCTGTCCAAAATACCTAATATTTCTCTCAGATTAATTGTCAATGCTTAAACTTTCCAACATTAGAGCTCTAAATATACCAGAGTAACTCAAGCCGAATACTAACAATTTTTCTATTGACTGGTTCGACCGTATTTCTGACCTGCTAGTTTATCATCCAATAAGCATTTAGGAATTCTTTAAAGACAAACATGGCGGGCTTCTGCGATCTAGTACATTTAGAGCTATATATAATCCATCCTGCTTTCTAGCAAAAAATTTTTACATTTCGTAAAAAAAAATCCGTAGAAAAATCCAAATTATAATATAAAAAAATCGAAAAAATTCGATTACATCCTGCAGACATGCTTGTGTATTACGATCCGCAGAATCCTTTTTCATACAAGTCTTAATTAAAGATACACTAGATATAATCAACAGAAACAGAAATCTCTCATACGAAGTTTCCTCTCAATCTTTTAGTATAGCACTGCTTAATAGCCATATACTTCTTCTATAATAATCAATTCTATAAATAAACTTCAGGATCAGTAATTCTCCTACTTCTCCTATAACTGCTAACATCTTCATGAAAAACTTCAAGAAAAGTCTTCCAAAAAATATTTAAGAGATCACAAGTCTAGTTGCCATTATGTAGATAATACATTCGTGATTTAGAGACACAGCAAATTTGAACTTCATAAATTTCTTATTTTCCTCAACAAATAACATCTCAATTCGCTTCACTATAGATATAAAAGAAGAGGCTTCCATTTTTAGTTGTTCTTACTAAAAAAAACTGACGGTACCTTAGATCATTAAGTGTAAAAAATTTACAGATAAATATCTACGTGTGGAGTCACGCCACCACTCAACACAGCAAAAATCAGCAATCAACTCCCTTGTACCTAGAACACGCACGCATGCATGCACGCACGCACGCACGCACGCACGCACGCATGCACGCACGCACAAAAGATAATAAATCCTATTACACGAGACAAAAAAGCATCTTTTCCATTCTCCTGTACATTAAAGAAATAATAGATCAAATAGATAGGATACTAAATAAGCACAACATCCGAACTATCTTTAAACCACCTAAAAACATAGGACAAATTTTGAAAAATTTTAAAGACTAAAAACTTCTCATTCGATTTCACAAGGATGTATAAAATATGCTTTCTCTTGCAGAAAAGTATATTATGGAATTACCGGGTGATTAATCTGCGGATGAAAAAACAACGTTTTGTCAGATTAAAACACGTCGCACAGTCAGTATTATTAGAACACAACATTGAAACAGGATGCCAAATACTGTTTAATAAAATATAGTATAAGTAGTGGCTACAATAACCACATCATACTTTCGAAGAAAATACAGAGAGGCTATAGAGATACAAAAATATTC
Organism: Atta cephalotes; assembly: GCF_000143395.1. NCBI lineage: Eukaryota > Metazoa > Arthropoda > Insecta > Hymenoptera > Formicidae > Atta > Atta cephalotes. The sequence goes on along the minus strand of NW_012130123.1, from coordinate 725,952 downwards.
CAATAATCTAAACAGAATTAATAATAGTTATAATATAAGTAAAATATGGAAGATCATTCTCGAGGTCATCGAAAATTGATCGACCCTTGCCCCTCCTATCACTGCTCTTCTTTCCTTTCTCTCCACTTTTATCTTTAAACATTACATATAAAGGGAATGCCTCAGAAGAATAGCTCAGTATCAAGCTGCTTTTTGCCTTGATAAAATAAACTGCAATGTTTATGAAACAAGGATATTCTAATAATGGATTTGGACATGGAGATAATTCACGAAATGCATGATTTCATTTTATAATATTATTTCTGATATTTATGTGAGGTCATAATTTTAGAAATGTTTATTTTCAAAACCATACTTGAAACTAACAATCAAATTGCAATTTCAATAAGTGCGACTTAATAATCAAAGAAAATAATTAAAAAAAAAATTTCATATCATATATTTTGCAAATGCACAATCGCGAAAGGAATCTCTGTTGTGGAATTCGAAAACGCTGAGAGTAAGCCCAATCAGTGGAAGATAACACCGAGGGCATGCTCTCGAATTAGCGTGTTACGTTGACCGTTTATTGCGGCAATTAATTAACCCGCAATCGCTCGGTATGCGGTACATAAATGCGCAAAGCGCATAATGTCGAGCGCCGCCATTGCAACATCTCTATGCAACATTTCCGGATAACACAAATGAATATTTATAACATCTGCTACTAATCTAATGACAAATTTTTATAAAAATGAAATAGTAACTATTAAAATATTTCTTTTCTTTTTTTATTTATTATGTTTTTCGATTCTGTTTTAATTCTTGATTACAATAATAAATTTATGTAAAATAAATTCTCGTTTTTTTAAGCAACATAAACAATAAAAACTATTATTATAAACGAAGGTATCTCGTTCTTTTTATAAGAAAAAAGTATTATTTTCCTAATTCCACACATAAAAATCATCGTGAAATTAGCATATGAAAATTTTTCATTTTCATCTAATATATTCATCTAATATATTCTAATATATTTCATCTAATATATAATATTAGGTGTAGTAAAAAGAAATCCATTATTTTTACATGAAATTGAATGGAAAAATAATGGATTTCTTTTTACTACACCTAATATTTCCAGTTCTATCCTGAATATTTTGTTGAAAATCTAATAATCTCATTAATATTTAACAATAAAGTAAAAAATATGTTGCAAATATCTGAAATAGATAAATCTTTTTACAAGTTCAAGTAATTATTTTTAATCCTCAAACCAATAAAAAAATACAAAAGTTCCAACAATTTTTCGAACGGTTGAAAGTATTCTAAAATTCCGCGAAAATTTTTGTCGATAATCTGATATTTTCTCAAGAGTTCTGTTTCACAAGTTACGAGTTCACAAATTAAAATTCATTGATTCTAATTGAAATAAAAAAATTATAAATTTTTGTAAAATAAAAATCATTCCACATTTTTACATGCCTGTACGTTTAACTTTTTGTGAAATGGATGTAAAGAAAAAGAGCCAGTTTCTGACTCTTCTTTGAAGAAGAGCCAGAACTGTATCAATTACATCAAAATTCTAAAAATCTGTCAATCATGTAAAGCGTTTGTATATAATTTGTGCATCATATAATGACGCAGTTCGCAAGTTTCACAATCGCAACCTTGGCCTACTCGCGTCTCTACCTACTAACATACTATATTATGCCATTCTGTTGTCATTTTGTTGCTTCTCTCTCAACAATCAGCCAATTGTTGCATATCCATATCCGCAACCGCAACCTCGAGTTTTGAGAAACGGACAAAAAAAAGTACAAAAAAAGTACATTAATTATACTCACGCCATGTATTCTTATTGTACATTCTACAATACATTTTTTTTATGGATTTCTTGACATCCAACACATGACATTTATAAGTAATTAAATAAGTGAAGAAATTAATACAATTTGTATTTCATCAAATTAACAACAATATGTTTGATCAAACTGTTTTTAATTATTCCCAAAAATCACCAATTACAAACTTGATAAAATGTCTCGATATGTAAACTGTTTTAGAATTTGAATTTGCATTGACGCACAAACATTGAGTTATGACGCGTATTCAAATATCTCGCGTGTGTTCTTAGCATCAGAGACACTCTGACACATGTCTCCTGATGAACTCTCTTCTGATGGAAATATCGAAACAAACATTTTTTGTTACATCTTTTAAGTCTTATCAAATTGAAACTTTGTCAGTAAAACTTATTTATGCGGATGTAAATTGCAAGAATTATTTACTCTTCACATTTTCTTTGAGTCTCTCGATTGTAATATTTCCAAATGTTCGTGCAACAAATAATGAATTCCTAATCATCGTTATCAGCAATTGTCACAGCAATAACGCATTACTTTGTGGATATCACAAAGATGCTTCAGATACTTCAGCATTCCGCTTATAACGTTTCTCTCAACCACGTTCATAAGCTACAAGCCGTGGTATGCGGGCATCTACCTGTCACGATGACGAAACCGGGTCGTTCCATAAGCACAAGCCGGAACGTGCGCAGTCGCTAGAAAAATAACCGGCAATAATGGAGAGAAACTTGTCTCTCCTGCCTGTATCCCGTTCATTTATTCATTGCAGGATTTTGTTTATTTACAAAAGACTTTAACGATCGAAGGGGGAATCGATAAGTGCGTTGAAAAGACAAGACTGTTGATCGCCCTGACATTATATCGCGATAAACGAGAATGTAAAGCTCTTATCTTTATAGAAGAATTCATGAAAATGTATGAGGACAATAAGACGTATTATCATGGAAGAAAATGTCAATACAATGCATACGAGAAACGATCGTTATCGTATATCTGTCGTCATATATATTTGCTGCAAAATAATTCTTTTTTACGTTTTCTTTATGTTTGCACACAATAATAATTTCCATATGTCGCAGACAGTAGATGATAATCGTACGGTAAACTAAAGATAAAATTCTAGTTGCCTAGATATTCGCGATCCTAATCTGTAAATCGGGATACCTACATTCACATAAAGTTTAAATGAGAGACTCGAACCGTGTATCAAGAGAATCCAAACTCGACGAACTGAAACTCCAATGTCCATCTCGCCGTTATCGCGGCAAAGCAAATATTTCGGAAGAGAGGAGATGGCCTATGCAAGGTAGATCGATAAGAACCAAGGCAAGCCAAGCTGACTAGGTCGAACTCGAACGTGTTTTGGCGGCCGTCCTGATTCGCATTCTCTGCACATACGCGACCCATGTAAAATTTTCAGCGTTCCCGCTTCTTTCGACATGGAACAGCAAGAAACTACACGGCTACGAACCGTAAACATCCGATTGTAGGAACAAACATTATGCCAAACATCTAATATTTAATGTTTATCCAATATTCAATATGTTCAATTCACGCAAAGGTGCATTCTAGAACAACGTAATTATACGAGAATCGTATATCGTATCGAACGTTAGAAATTTGATCATTAATGTATCATTTGCGAGAGATATTATTCAATAATGTATTATAAAGTTAGCGTGCCATGAATAATCCACTTTCTAATGTTCTTACATAAAAACACAATTGACATGAAATATGCAATTTATATACTCAAAAACATTTATCATGTTGACAAAAAAAACTTTTAAAAGTTTCAAAAAATGTTTCATTCTTTGCAGCATTGATTTCTTTCATAATATTAGAATTGAATACTGACTGCAAAAATGCAAACTATAATTCATGCAAAAGATACAATTTTAAAAAGATCACGGCATTTTAAAACAAAAATTTTTGAAAATCTTTATAAATACATATAAAAATTATTTTATTTATTAAGTTATAGTTAGTAAAGTACAGTTTAATAAATAGAACTCCAAAAATTAACATACTATTTAGTTTAATAATAAATTAAGAAATCGAAAAATTCTTTTAAAAAAATTCTCTAGTTGTTATTGAATCTCTTCGTGAAAAACAAATTGCTAGTATGCTAGTATATTAAATTTCTAGAAGAGAACGATAAGAGAAAAGAGAGCGGGATTGCGAGACAAACTTAGGTTCCGCAAGACTGAACTGTTGCTTTTTCGCGGCGAAATATTATAAAAATATCCGGTATAACTTAGCCATGCATCTCGCAGGCTCACATAAATAAAAGGCGATGATCCAGTCCAAAAGGTATAATCACGAGTCACAACTCGATATCATTGCCATTGATCGCAAGCTGCAATATCTTCTTTCTCTCTTGTTCTGATACCATATACGCTGCACTGCGTCAATCTTTGTAAGTGCATGCCTCGCATCAGTTCGTATCATTCGTTACTTCGCTGGTTTGACATTGCTCATTAAACTCATCGTCCCACTAATATTGCTCGACAGAGAAAAAAAAGAATCATAAGTATACGAATGCCTTGTCAACATTTCGACTTTTGTGTTTCACAATAAGAAAGTACTACAAGCAACAGCTGTCTTCGCATCAAGGCATTGACAGTAATTATTGATCGTTCGAAACTTTCGAGGATGAAGATTTAAGGAGAGAAGCTTCAGTCGATCAAAAATTACATCAGCATCACGAAGTAGTCGATCTGATAATCGAGTAAAGGATTTACGAGGGGGGGTCAATTTAATCCCGGGAATACGACGGGCTTTTACAATCATTTAAAAAAAAAACAGAATCGTCGACCGATACTCTTCTGACAACGAACAAGGACGACTGGCTGTGCGCCAAGACCACTGTCCGTTCCGAAAAAAAGAAGCGATCCGTTCAGGCTACGATGGTCTTCATCTTCCTCGTTTTACGAACCGTGCATTGTCGACTTCCAGAGACAAGTCGGTCTACGAGATACTCACTCGAGGACTCTCTGCACAAATTATGTTTTCGAGCGTTTCAAGTACCGCGAAACCTGCCCGCCGAAAAATAAATCTTACCATTCGCCAAAATGGATTTCATTATGTGTACATTGTAAGCCTCCCTCCCTCGATTTGTAACCAAAATGATGTGATTTGGCAGATAAAATACAAACAACAACAACTTTACAAGGAGCTGAGCAATCGCTCATCACTCTGTTCCCCACCGCGATTTATCGACCTTCTGTCTTATACATCGACAAACGAGTTTCACGTTCCTCAAGGACGTATTACGTGAAAACTTCGATCGCGTATTACTCCTTATATTAATGAACTAGAAAGCCAGTTCGTGATAAGATTCATAAATACCATTCGCAGACGTGATTTTCTTTCGTTGAAATTAACGCCATAAGTAATCAGAAAAAATTTTTAAGAAACAAATAAGAAAGATTGCTCTATTCGAAACGAAAGCGAATTTTAGAAAAGTTTCACATTTCTTTCTTTATAAAATATCTCTATATATATAAATTGCTAATTTTATATAAGCTTTATATATCAAAATTTTTTTCCACTAAATTCAAAATATATTAATAATAAATTCCATAATAATTAAATTATTTCATTTAATCTTTAATAATCATGAAACCTTTTAAAATTAATTTTTTTTATATATATTTCGCAAATTCTAATTCAGAGATTCAAAAGGAAATAAGATAAATTTATTTAAAAAAACAACTAGATGTTACTCTAAGAATTGAATGATAATATCTACAAAACCTAAAGTTCCAAATACGAGGAACGATTTTAAAATCGCGGAAAAGTTCACGCAATTAATCCTAGCCGGAGATTCAACTTAAATAATTGCAAAATTTCGCGTGATGATATTTCAAATTTGAAGGGACACAAACATAAAATACTGCAAACATAAAAATGCATAAAAATGCAAATTCCTATTTAATTTAATTATTAAATAGATATTTAAACACTATACGATCGGAGATTCCATCGTTGCGAAAGTCAGCTCAAGGACCACCATGGAATATATCACAAGGAGCTCTTTACGCAACGATCCATTTATCCTGTCTTTCATTTTCTATCCTTTTTCGAAACTAAAATCCAAGGTCCACGCGATGTTATCCGAAATGATTGAAAATATATGGTGTGCAAAAAGAATCATGATCGTGTGACGCCAATAAAATCTTGCAATCAAATTGCGAATGTCCCGTCGATTCCCGCGCGAAAATTATAAAAATAAATACTCGCAAAACAAAACATAATTATATTTAGCTATATATACGAAATCATTCGACTCGTTCTATTTTCATTACTATTTTCGTTTAAAAAAATATATTCGTGTAATGTATTTATGGAAATATAATTTATATTCATGTAATTGTATAATATATTTACGAAAATCGTATAAAAACAAAAGATACAAATCGATAGTAGAAAAGTAAAAATAATCAAATGGATTAAAGATCAAATATCTTCGTTTTAGTTTCAAAAAATAAGAGAGATTCGAATAATATGATAATAGATTGGTGAATGAATTACGCCACATTATTTTGAAATATCAAGTGTGTGTGGATAAAAGCTCTTATAAGATCAAAGAATATTAAATTTATCAACGGCATTAAATATGTAAATGTATTTATAAATATATGTGTAAGTGTAAGTATTTTAGATTATGACGATAAAAATACATTTGTTAAAATAAGACATAAATCCATTACTATTTATATTTTCGAATCTTCGATATTAGTTCTAGTTTAGATGATAATTTGATCTCACAGATATATACATATTTTACAAAATAACCAATAAATCTGTTTCTCTTCAACGAGATGCCAAACTGACATTATTAAAGCAATCGATATAGTGATCATTTTCTAAAATATATTAAAAAATTTTCGTGAGAAAATGTTTTTCAAAACATCGTGGTCCACCTGTGCCAGCAATTCTTACAGTGGTACCTCGATACTCCGAATTTGAAATACGGAAAATCTATGAACAAATATAGATCTCACAAATCGAAAGCCTTTTATTTATGAGCCCAGATTTTGATGACTTTAAAATCGAAAAATATTATAAAAAATATTATAACGTAAAATAAAAACATTCAATAAAATTAACATAATTCCATATTATTGACTCTATATATTCGCGTGAATTTATGATATAATATATAATATATTAAATTTATTTATTTCAATCTTAATGAATTTTTTTCCAATTACAATCCTCTGTTTTAATTTTCAAAACAACTTTTCTTCGTTTACTAAGAGCAAAATTGTAATTAAAGTTGCTACGTGAATTTCTCTAATAACTTGTACATATGTTTTTACACTCAAAAGAAATAAAAAGGTACATACACACACACACACAAATGAAAATCTCTATAAAAAATATTCTCTACACATACATCGTTAAGATCAAAAGGGAAAAATAAATGTCATCAAAATCTGGGGATGCATACAAACATCTCGTAAAAAAATAAAGCGAGAGAGACACATGATATGAAGCGTCGCGATTTCTCACTAGATGTTCGCAATTGTCGAACACCCACAAACGGCAAGCACCGTTGTTTGTTGATGAGTCTAGCAAGATCGCATATCTACGCATTTCAGTTTGCACGTAGAAGATACTTTTCCCGTAGGTCGCGTCGCCCACTCAGAAGAATGTGCAATAAATAGAAACGCAGCGCTAATTGAGATTGAAAACACGACGATAAAAAATAAAGTTACTCTCTCAAAGGTGGCGTATCTCATGACGACAATGTTTGCTTTTTTATTATCAAGCATTTTTTACACGACCCTCGATAATCATCCGAATATAGCAATATGATGAATAATATAATGAATGTTATTTTCTTTCTCTTTCTCGAGAAAGGCAATCAGATAACGCACGACCGGTGGATCAGAAATGATCACGCCATGTGGCGAATAAAGACAAGAGATTGTTAGATACTCACGATGTTGCGTGGGATAATTGTTGTTGTTGTTGTTGGACAGGAGCCGTTGGTAATCCATGTTGTGCCAGACGGCGATACTCCGCGGAAAAAACGTCGCCTCGTTGCGATTTTCGTTTCACGCACAAGAATTCGCTCACCACACAGTTCTCACACGGTTAACACCCCCCACGTTTGGTATACATCAACGACGAAGTTCGCGGAATGAGAATGTTCTTCACCGTGCCAAGTGCGACGTGATATTACAAATTTTTGTCATCCGCGTCGTTTCACGAAGGGCGCCAGTACGTTTACGGGCATTCTCACGTTCACGTGTTTCACGTTTTATTGACAAGAATCAAAGGCTGAGATCTTGGCTTTCGAGGAATTTTCAGATCGAACTGCGCAGATGTCCGATGCCGAATGGATTTGAAATCTAAATCGTGAGATTGAAGAAACGAAATAAGACACGGCATTCCAAGATTTTTCTTATATTTGAGATAGATTAGATAATAGCGTTGATTCACTGTATCGCAGAAGTCATAGATTAGATAATATTATTTTAAAAAGATTTTACGTTCTAACAGTTTAAATCTAAATCCAGGGGAGTCGAAGCAATAAGAGTCGAGAGTAGGATAGATCTTTCAGAGATGAAAAAAAATTTGCAAGTCGCAAACGATACCTACTGTCGCAAATAACGCGAGACTTAATTCTTTTATCAATTAAACTGTCCGATAATTGTGTGCGATACACTTTCGAGTAACAACGAAAGAAGGTAACGAGAAACCGAAGTGGGAGAATCCGAAAATGTTCATTTTGTAATTATATTCGGAAAATAATTTTACGAGGAAATGATTTGTAAACAATAAGAATCTTATTAGACCATACCTATGAGAATACAGCCAATAAAAAATAGGAATTAAAGAGGTCAAAGCTGGATTTTTGATCCTTAAATAATTCAATGTAAATTATATATATTTATATGTACTATATGTGTACCATATTTGTCATTTAATCATTTTGGAATGATTTATATTACAAAACTGACAACAAAAAACTAACTTTACCAATCGAAAGATTACGTTTGAAGTAGGTGTTCTAAATGATCGAATCTTGAAATTCCCTACGGATTCTGTATCCGACTTAAATCGGAATATAATGATCATTTTAGCTTAGACATCAAAAAATTTCAAAAACAATGCATTTAAAAAAAATGTTTCAAATAAAAGTTATAGGAGAAAAGACATCAGATGAACTGCTTGTATTAAGATTTTTTCTTATTGAGTGAGTCAAAAGCTAAATAACTCATCTGATAATCTTCTTCAAATTCTACAATTTTTACTTAAATTATTTTTTTTAATGTGTTGTTTTCAAGACAGTTGTTTTTTAATATCTAAATTAAAATTATAGCTAACATATTCCAGTCCAAGAACACAGAATCTATAGGATCCTAAGATTTGATCACCAATAATTATTCAAAAAAGACTTTCGACTGATAATGTTAATTTCTTGATATCACTTTTGCAACATAGATTACGAAGCAATCAAAACTATTAAATTGTCAAGGAGGTTGAAAGATGCTCGAAATGACGAATTCGCTTCAATCGAAATAAAATACAAGGCCACCCGTACTGTCGTGTTTGGATATCTCCCTACTTTTTTTTCTCGAGAAGTCTCGTACACTCTTGTGTTCCGAGAACGAGGGTTCGTTCCAATCGCTTGAATAAGCGTACGGTTTTTGCCAGCTTCGTCAACTTGATTCGAACGAGTCGCGTTTCATGACGACGCCTTCGATCTTCGTGAGATTGCGAATTATTAATCCTATGCCGACAATATTGAACTTTTCTTTTTAAGGCACAGTCAATTTTTTGATTATGAGTTCTGTTACATAAATTTAAATCTGTAAAAAATAAATGAAATATAATATCCAACTTTTAAGATAATAAAAAGAAAATCTTTCATTTCAAATATGTGATTTTTTTTCGAATTAGAGTAAAAAAGAATTTTTCTATTATTATTTATAAATTACTTTCCGCGCGATTTTTATAAAAATTAGTACTAAAGCTCAGATTGCGAACGAAAATGAAAATTTCACTGTGCTGATGGAGAGCTAATTAATAATTTATAGATTTAACATGAAAATCAAATAAAAACACACGAAGAATATTTTCCATTTAGTGACACAAATCGACACAAATGTTCTATCTTTCTTAACATTCTGTGAATAACAGACAGAATAATATCTATGTTGATTTGTGTTCCACCAAAAGCATTCAAAGTATCAAGTTAACTGTTATGTTGTTTAAGGAAAATAATTAAAATTACATTTATTCATGTACCTGGTTAAATACATTGCAAAAGATTTTCTATAAACAATATAGTTAAATACATTGCCAAGGATTTTCCATAAACAATACAAATTATTCATTGTTGCTTGAAATGCTCAAAAATTTTTGTACTTAACGAGATAAATATATATTCCGATAAAAGATACAAAGCGAAGAATCTGCATTGTTCGATATTAAAAGAGCAAAAGCAATCTAATTTCTAAAATTAAATAACATATTTATCTTTCTTGTGTGTCAAAATGTAAATCAATCCATTTCTGTAATTAATTTCGAAGTAAATAACGTCCATATTAACGAATGCACTTAGTAAATAATTAATTAAAATAAATTGTTTAACTTTATTAATGATTGTTTAACTTTAATAATGACATAAGTAGGAGTAAATTTATAGAAATTATTAAAAATAATTCAAATTGTATAATTTACATTATAAATTTAAAATATGAAAGCAAAACAAAAAATGCAAGCAATGCGAACAGGAACTGTATTCTCGAAAAATATAGCACATGAAAACATACTAAAAAATATTACTATATATGTTATATTTATTATATACCACACAGATTTCTCTAATATTTCGTATGAAATTTTTTTCGAAAATAATCTTTTATTTGTTTTTTATGTGCTTTTACGCTTAAGAAATTTAAAAAATTGAGAAAAAATTGTGAATCTAAAATTCGCATGGTTCGCTTTGGATGAAAAAAGATCTTGTTAACATATAATCGAATATGAATGCTATAGCTTTTTTAGATCATATCATCATTATAAGATTACTAGCCGTACTATTTAAAAAATATATATACTCTTTTTAAAATCGTAAAACTTCTGGTTATTAATTAAACTTTTAGGTATATAAAATTTATATTAATTGCTGTTAGCAAAAATTATGTTCTAGAAATTTTATTTTGTTAAATACGTATATTTAACGTAAATTAAAATTATCCTCTCTGCTTCCGTCCCCAGATCATCGTTTTTTTATAAATTTGTACTATTTTAATATTATCAAAAATCTCTTTTTAATTAACATTCCAATGTCTAATAAGCGAATTTTTATGGAAATTACAAATTTAGTTTTATATAAAGGCAATATTAGCTCAAGCAGACAAACAAAGTCACAAAAACATCAAAATGACATCAAAATGAGTTTTTTACGAAACAGATATAATCTTACCGCTCTTTAAGAGTGTTATTATTTCCATCATTATTTCAGGTACGAATTCGGAAAAATGCTACGTCGCACGAAACATACGCGGAGATATCATGCGGATGAGAACGCACGCGTACGAATTAAAGTTAGCACGAAATCATCGACTCCCACGTCATGACACGCAGCACATAAAGGAGGTAATTAGGGCGCATTCTTGCACGTGTGAGCGTATCTAAAAACCACACGCATGATTGACAAGGCATTCCCGGAAATCGGTCATTCATTGCGACCTACGAAAAGTGAAGATAACTGCGTCATACACAGGCCGCCTGCGTCGCACAATTTCTAGCGTCGAGTATAACGGCTTTAACGGAATACGCGTAGTATACCTATGGTAACCATACTTTGATTCTGTTCGCGTTGCTTGCACTTTTTACGCTCAGCATCTTCGCTTTCTCTCTTTTCTATATATAATTCTAATATATTCTCTCTCGTTTTTAAGTTCAAAAGTTTTAAGGGATTTAAGCAATACAAACAAATCTCTTTATTGTATAAAGGATAATCCTTTATTTCAGGTAATTATCCTATAAATTAAATTTTTTCTTTTTTTAGAACAATTTTATATATACAGTTTATTTATACAGTTAATTTTAATAATTATATTAATAATTATAAAGTATCTAGGATTGCATTTCAAAATTGAAAATTAAATTCGACACACAATTTGCAATTAGTATTATGTATATAAATTTACACCGAATTATTTAAACACTAAAGATAAACTAAAAGATCAGCTCGATCGTTTAAGAGCTTTTCCTATCTAGTTTTCTATTTTAATAATATGGAAAATTCCTTTTCAATTAGCATTTCCAATGTCTAATGCATTAATGAGCAAATTTTTACGGAAATTATTAACAAATTTAGTTTTATGCAAGGGCAATATTAGCCTAAAGAACAATAAAGTCACAATAACATGAAAATAACGTCAAAATGAAATCGCAATTGATTAGAAAGTTCACGAGAAAATTTCAAAAATTAATGTAGACTTCTGACTGTTATAAATTATTTTCAAAATATTTAGGAATAAAGTCTAAAATTTTCAAGTTTATCCCCTATTTTCTTTAAAATATCAATACTCACCGCATACATAGATTAATGTGGTCAATCATGCCAAATTAGGAAGAACAGAACTCAAATTTCGTCTCAAATTAAAGACATAATTAAGAAGTATCCCATTTTAAATGTGAAAACAATAAATAAAATAGCAGGTGAAAATAATATGAAATAATACGTGAGAATAATAAATATAAAATCATACTAACTAAATTTTTTACTAAAGTATAAAGAATTTTATGATTTTTTTATTTAAAAATCTAGATATATTATTCGTAAAATAGAAGTTCAGTAGAAAAGTACAATTGAAAAAGAAATATGTGATCTCATAAGACGTAACTTGATGTAATTCTTTTGTTGTGATTTTATGATATTATACATTAAATGTTATTATTTAGAAATATAATATAATATTGTTCATGTGTTTTATTATTAATAATTATAAAAAAATGTTTATTAAAATTTAATTACGACAACATATTACATTTTTTTTAAATCCCACCTTCTTTCTTTTCTTAAGGAGTTGGTCACCTTACTCTTGGTATATCCTATCTCGTCGAGATAAAATTTGACTTTTTGCCTCCACTACGTGGAAACGAAAGAGACAACAGAGGGAAAGGTCGCGTTAAAATAAACTCCGAACTCGATCTCTAATGTCAACGGTTCAACGGTCTGCGTCATTTCAATTCCGGAGTGGCGCGTGTCGAGTTAATCGATAGCCAATTACGGAATAAAATTGAAATGGAACGTTTAATTTCACAATATCGAAAGTCGCGAAAATCTCTAATCGATTAATGCGAGGGACACGCTATGTCATGTTCTCGTAAGATTGCGCAATGTTGGTGGTGTCCCAATGAGATGTCGGATCGGGGGATCGTACGCTCTATTATACGTTACTACGCAGTTGGTAGAAGAGAAGACTCACGAGCTCCCTGCGATGGTCATTGCACCGACGTTGTTTACGACGCAGCCGGAACTCATAGCACGCATGTAGACGCGCCTACGACAAGAAATCGCACGGATTAGGATTACTCGAGCGGAATAGTGCGAGGATTAAATCGCGCAGGAACGAACTGTCGTTTGTTCGTTTCTACCTGTTTCCCTTCTCCCTCCCCCTCACTCACTCATTCTCTCTCTCTCTCTCTCT
>NW_012130123.1:705723-711869 GCF_000143395.1 Atta cephalotes | reverse complement strand
CTCTCTCTCTCTCTCTCTCTCTCTCTCTCTCTCTCTCTCTCTCTCTCTCTCTCTCTCTCCGTGTACTACGAATTCAAACGGCGCGAGATAGCAAGCGTACGCGGCAAACTTCACGTCGCGCGCGCAGAGTCACCGCACGAACGTCTCTCGGTCTTGAATCTCCCCCGAGGCATTTAATCGCGTTCGTCGCGTTTCAGGAAACGAAGGTCTAACCTCTTCTTCGACGCCTGTAACGACGGTTCGCTCCAACCGAGAGCCCCGGGTCGCGTCCGACCTTGCCTCGGCGTGAGAACGCGATGCTACACGTGGCTCCGTGCACGTAGCGTCACGCACTTTACGCTATTCGCCTACACTCATGTAATCACACTCGCACACGTTTTCACAGCCGTGACACTACGCGCGCTCGCGTGTAATTCCGACGTGGTGTATAAGATTTTCGGGGAATTATATTTATCACACTCGCGTCGCTCGCATGTGCATCAATCAAGCCGCGCGCGCGATGTTTATTCTCACGCAAATCGCACTGTCGCTAAATAAGAACGAGTCACAACAAGAACGAACATGACGCGACGGCGCGCCGGGTCAACTAACCCTTATGATTTTTCATACCGCGGTGTAACGCGACGCGGCGCTGCGGCGACGATTGCCGAAAACTGCCGAACTGCCGAGGACCTGCGGGGCAGACCGGCCCGCCGTTGCTCCTACGCTTCAAGCGGCAACTTCAGCCTGCTTCAGCCAAGTCCTGTCTCCCGACGAACTTCGCGCCAGACTACCAAAATCCGATCGCGATCAGTTTTCTACGTAGTAAGTTGATCCATCCAACGGACTTTCCCTTCACCCTCCTGCCGCCCTTCGAATTTTCGGAATGTTAAGGTAAGGACGGACGGCAAACACGCGGACGCCGAACGTAAACACGGGAGAGCGAAGCGTGACGAAGTGCGCCGCGTACACCCGCTTCACTTCGCAAAACGGCCGGAATGCAGCCCCGCGTCTTTTTGCGTCGAGTTCGTTTCCACGAACGTTCCTCTCTCGGAGGAAAACGCCACAACGGTCGCGTGATGCGCGTCTGTAGAAACGCGAACGGACTCGATACGGCGGTCAACGGCGTCACTCTCTGGCTTGGGACTCCCAGCCGCGGAGCATCGGCGGGATGGGAAAACGTAATCGTGCCGTTCTCGCGTAGCGTCCCACGTAGTACTACGGAGTACGAAGAGGGACGATTCCCGCCGCGTACGGCCTCCCTCACTTATACACGCTCGCGCAGTCCCGCCATATGTACGCCATATGTGCGCCACGCGTTCCGTCCTTGTCTGTCCCACTGTCTCCCTCGCGCTCTCTCCCTCTCTCGCTCGTGCTTGTGCACACACACATACGCGCGCGCGCGCGCACCACGGAGGCTCCCGCTACCATCTCCCCTTCCCGGAATCACCTCACTGGCATTCGTCGCGCGACTTGCGAGCTCTCTCCTACCTTCGTCCTTTCGTCTCCAGGGGTGGAATTGCGACGCAAATCGGATCGTGTCGCTGGTAAGGAAATGGTTTTTCTTTTTTCTCGAAAACAAAAACTAAAAAGTCCCCAAATTGTGACGCGTCACTTTTTTAAGAATCGTATGACGCAACTCTTGTATGATTTGTATATGTTTGATTATCTAATTCAACACGATTTGGAATTGCAAACAATAATCTAACGTCACATTGGTATTCATTATACTGATTATATCTATTGTCTTCTTTTTTTTAATGGAAATAGAGAATGTCAATCACACATCAAGACAATGACCATTGGGAGCTTCTTACGATTTTTTAGATTAAGAGAATTTCAGGAATATTCAAAGGAGTATTCACCAAGTACTGATCAAGTTATAAATTTGCTAGTAAATTCGCTCACTTTTATAAGTTCCATCTCGCTTTAAGAACCGTTAATAAGTCTCCAGAATTACAAATTTTGGATAACATTAATCTAAAATCTGTGTCACAGTATTAATTACGCATTGAAGACTAAAATTGCGAATTAGAGATTAGAATTTGACCAATCAAATAATTTTAATTTTCGTTCTGATTGTTTGAATTCCAATTTTCATTTCACAATCCTGAATCTTCAATGCGTAATTAATAGGGACTTAACGGACATCAACCGTATAATTCCGAATTCACCTAAAATCTAAAACTTATTGAAAAGTTCAAAGATACGCGAATCTATAGAACAATTGGTTTACTATAGAGTGCGAAAACTTAATTATAGTATAGAGTACTTTTTATTAAGTTTTATGGTAATATCAAGTCTTGAATGTATTAATTATATGACACTTCAGTGTTATTGAGGCTATAGCTAAACTATAGGTTCTTTGTTGTTACACTACACTGTTAAATTTATAATGTTAAATTATACCTAATTCGAGTTACTTTTATCATTTCTATAGGTCGCCACTATTCTCACTTAGCATACCGTTAATTTAACTAAAACAGTAGAGTTAAACGATTTAACTCAAGAAAATGCATTTAAAGACTTAAATTTAGTTTATTGTTTTCTAATGCATATGTCAATATAGACATTGTTGTTTATTTTAAAACCAACTACAGAAATGGATTTTGACACACATAGAAGTCAAAAATAACATATTATTTAATTCAAGAGATTGGGTTACTATTACTTCTTTGATATCTAACAGTGCAGACTGCATTAAAACTTTTCTTTCTCGCTTTCACCAAACTTCAAATATGTATCTAGTGAATTTTTAATACGAATGTAAATATATATCATTATTTTATTAGTTTAACTACAAACACAAATAAATTTTCAAAATATTTTACTTGCTGGATAAAAAATGATGCAGCTCTTTCTATTCACTTTATGATATTATATTTTACTCACATTTTTTTCAAATATGCTGCATATATTTGTCTGCATTTTGTTAAGAAATTTTATTTTGTATCTGGAATATCTAAAAAAAAATAGATTTACACGTGATGTCACTCTCCGATAGATCGATGTTTTTTTAGAGAAAAAAATGATGAAAAAAATGATAATTTTTGAATAAGTCACTTTCTCACTAATACTTTGTGAAAAGAGAAATTCGTCTTGATAAAAATTAAATTAACGTTATTGCGGAAGTTTCAATCGTCATTCACTCGCGAGATATCCTGCGTTTCGTGGAAGACTATCACGGTGCCGCTATATTATCGCGAAAGTTCCAATCGCGATTATCACGAGGTACTGCGTACATAAAGCGGGATCGGTCGCATGCACTTGATATCATCTCATATCTTTGCGACGCGTATCCTCTCTACTTCGACTCTTTTTCGAGGAAGGGGCAACAAAGCATCTCTAAATCCGATCTTGTCTATCGTCTTTGCGTCTTCGTCCCATTTTCTCGCAACTTCTCACAAGGTAGACTTTTTCTCAGAACCGCGCCGCCTCGCGCTTCGTTCTGTTTCGATTCGCGACTTTCTTTCTTCCACGATTTGTCGCTACCCTCGATCGGTCCTCTCTAAAGTCAGATTTATAAAGTACCGCAATGATATCAAATGATTTTATGAATTAAAATTTTTGATACTTTATATAATTCGAAATATTTTAATCAATGCTGTTTAACAAATAAAACAAATAAAAATATGTCCAACTTAGTTCCTAAATTATTCTCTTTCATATTTATCATACCTCAATTTATCATACCTTTGTAGCTTAAACGTTTTTATAGCTTAAACTCTTGATTACGGACTGTAAATACCCAAGTAGAACAACAAGTCACGATAATGTCATTTTGACGTTTTGTGACTTGTTATTCTACTTGGGTAAGTAAAATTGTAAAGTTTATATTGCATTACATTATTTAATTGCTTGTGATATCTTCTCCCATAGGAAGTGACATCTTATCCATATATGTAAAGAGAAGATGCCATTTTTGCAGAGTATGACATATCTATAATAGTTTTTCCAATAATATGGAAATCAAAAATTTAATTTATTAATTTGTATAAATAAAGGAAGGCTTCTAGAATAAATAAACAATATTTTTTGTAGGTTAATTCAATAACATTAAGAAGTTATTCAAGAATAAAGGCTTAAGTGTGGCGTCTTTCCGATTTACCTCACATAAATTTGGAATGCCGCGTTTAGTGTTAAAATGATGGAGAGAGAATTTGCGGTACTTCATAAATCTAGTGATTTCAGTCTTCTCTCTCTCAGCCGATTTCGCACTAATTCGTATCCGCGAAGTCCTCTGGCTCACTTAGTGCTCGCTAAGTGAAGTTTTCTTATTGCGTCGCACAAAATTCTTCGTGGGCCAAGCTGTGAAATCGTCTATCAATACATGTTGACGTCACGCTCTTCGCGAACGTGTCCGATAAACGTCCGATAACGTTTTCTCAACGACTCGCATTTCTTTCCTTGTACATACGCTTTTTATTATGCAAACTGTGTGATAATTCTGATGCTGATGAAACTCGCATTTACAGAAAGCTAAATATTCAACAAAATAGCACAACGATTCAAAAATGGTTATATTCCATTTAATGCCTCGCTTAGTAATTTTAACTTTCAAAAGTATAATTAAAAGTTCTACTTTCCAATAATACAATAAGTAAATGTTATCTTTTTTATTTAATATCTCTGAACACTAATCCGCATGATATGACAATATAAATGAAAATCAATTGTGTATAATAGTGTAATATCTTTATGTTGAACTACATGTAATCAATATGTATACGCTATACATTTTTTTGCCATTTAATATTTGTAAATTATAATTATGTTAGTTAGTTTTGCGCTTGAGATAATAGATTCCAGCACATTGAATAAATTATACCCATCATTATTATTACATTTATTATTTTGTTTAATTGATTCTTGATGAAATGTGTATACATAAATACATATAAAATTTATATATTTAAACATTTTATAATATATATAATAGATACATAAAATTTAAAAATATTTGTTTCTGTTTGCCTTTGTTAATAAAAGAAGTACATCAGCATTGTAATATCTTTTCGAAGATGGAGAATTTCACAATTTGCTGCCGCGCAATTTAGCATGTTATTGTTATTGCTTCGAGCTAATGAAACTCGCGTATGATTAATTCCTGAATTGTGTCAATCTTGAGGAATTGGTGCGATGACGTGCCTTCGGAGCAATGGCGACAAACGATGCGTGCGTTTCGTCGATTCTCAAAGCCGTTTTACGCGATACCGTCGGAATCCCGTTTCGTATCACACACCACCATCATGTCTAATAATAATTTCGCGGAGCTATAGGACATGGGATTAATTAACCGTCTAGTACGATCCAGCGGGATACACAGACAATATATCTAACCTATGTCGCGACCGCACAACGTATATATTCTAGGAACTCTCGCAAAATTATATGCAAAGGTATTGCGGAAGCGCCGAGATCCCTTCATGTTCGAAGGAATAACTAGACGTTATATAAACAGACGGATTATACTGTTAATGTCAAATTATACTGAATTTAAGTTATACTTTGAATCATTTCTATAGGATGCCACTACTCAATAATTCAAGAAAATGTATTAAATTTGGCTCAAAATTAGTTTATTATTTATTAAGAGCATACATTTTAATATGGACATTATTATTTTGAAACTAACCACAGAAATGGATTGATTTACATTTTGATACACGTGGAAATTAAAAACAACAAAATGTTAATTAACTCACGGATTGGGTTACCATTGCTCCTTTATATCTAATAGTGTAAAATAAATTTTAAAAAAAGAAAAGAACTCTAATTGATGCACGACATAAATTTAACATGCAATATTTAGTTTCCAAATTATTATAAATAAAATCTCGTTTCAGAAATCGAGTCTAGTTCCTTTCGATATAGACGCATCTAAGAATCCCCTGAAAACGAGGAACACGCGACGATCAAAAGCATCAATGCGCGGCCAGGCGAAGCGAAGGGGAGATCTCGAGAACGAAGAGAGGAAAATGCATGGTGTTCGTGCATGGTGTTCGTGCATGAGTGACATCGTGTCGCATAATTGTGCTCACGAGTGCAGTACGACGCGAAACGAAAGGGGACGGAGAAGGAGCGTAAACGTTTGCCGTCGACGAAGCGTACCCTAGGTCTTGGCCATATGCAGCTGCAGCTGGAGAGAGAGAGAGAGAGAGAGAGAG
>NW_012130123.1:701360-705231 GCF_000143395.1 Atta cephalotes | reverse complement strand
TAAAATAAGACTGTATGTTTTTAAATTTATATATGTGTGTATATATATATATATATATATATACCAAAAAGATGTGTATTAATTATAGAAAATATCATCTCAAAAATAAGCGAAAATAAAAAATTCTATTGTTTGGATGCTTAAAAAGTATTCGTACAATCGAGAAATTTAGCTTCTAAAATTAGAAATACATACGAAGCTCGTTTATTTATATATATATTATATATATGTTATTTATATATATATGTTAAAACAGAATATATTCATTGTATAAAATTGCTAATTAATTATTTATTTTTTACAAGATTGTTTTTATAAAAAATTTTCTTGTACAAATACTCTCTTTTTCTCTTTTACTTCACTCTGTATGTGTAATTGTTTAATTTTTTCTGGTTTTAAGTTTAAATTGAATATCCCAGAGTTTTTATCCGTATATATATATATTTTAAATATGCAAAAAATTTTCGATTCTGTAAAACCAATTCGAAGAAATTGCTAATCTGTAATGCCAGTAATTCCGTCACATCAGCATCACTTTATAACTTTCCAAGGAAGAGAACCGGTATTTCCATCCGCTCATCTATTTGGATAGTATTCTCGTTGGAACCAGCTCGATGGAAATAAACGCGTCGAATAGTTTTGTCGTATCGAATATATATTCTCGAATCGCTTTGATTTCGCCACCGGCTGCGTCCATGCGGTGCGTTAACGCGCAGGGAAAAAGGTGGAGAATGGCGCGCTTCCGATACGCTCTCGCCTCCACATTCCCCTCGAGACCGGTGACGTCGGATGACGTCATAGTAGATGCTAGTTCCCGGGACGAACGATCGATTCTGGTCATCGGATACTACCATTACCATATACTGCCGCGATGACTATAAGAGACAGGTTTACGCGAATGCACGTAATTACGCCGCGTGAGAGAGAACTTCAAATCAACTTTCAAATATAAAACTCCAATCTATATATTCAATTCATGTGTATAAGATTCGTTCAAAATCCTATTAGGCTATTAAAGATCATTTATAGAAGATTGTTTGCATGACTATTAGCATTTGGCGGTTGACTACAATATACAATTAATCTTTCATTATTTCAGACTTTTATGAAATATTTAAATAAATCGGGAACTTAATATTGAATTAGAGATTCATTCAAACAGTTACATGGGATGATTGAAACAGTTAGTGTTTATATATTCTTTTCAATTCCAGCGGCCAAGTCGCTGAAAGTTATTTCATCGAAATTCTCAAAAATTTACTCTATACTGTATAAAAGTTACATGTAAAATTACAATGATTATAGTGAGTAATTTGGAATCCATTATTAAAGATGTATTTACATGTAAAGTTACAATTTATAAATAAAATTATTCTTTTTTTAAACAATTCGCAAAAACAAATTTATAAAGTTAAGTTTACAGAAACATTTACATATTATTTCGACAATGAATTACGTACGATTTTTTTTAAACTATGTTATTGATATTTATGAACATAAACATGCAGATAATATTCGTGATATATATTAACATTATATTGTATTATACGATATAAAAATTTATACATTTACACAGAAATTATTAATTATTAATTTATTATTTTTCTTATTGTAATTTTAATATATAAAGATATATTACACGATTAGAGCTAAAAATACTAATTTTTGTAAAAACGCGCAATTTCTCAAACATTTTCATTATAAATTGTGTAATTTTTCCACTTGTTATTTACATAATTTTACATATTCTTTTACATTGTAGGACTGTTAATATTTTTTGTTGGATCCGATTAAAATCTAAGTAAATAAGTTAATATACGCTTTATGAAAACGAAGCATAAATGCTAATTAAGTGTGTAAATAAAGTGTGTAAAAAATTATCGCGGAAGAGTTTATTCAAAGTGCTTTATATAGCTACATTAAAATGAAATGAAGTCGTAACTTTTGCGGGAGATATATATTTCAGAAAATAAATTCAGATAAGATCAGAACAGCGGTCGACCCAGACGCTGCTGTCACGTGCGCCCGTCATATCGAGAGACGGCGGGGCTATATTTATATGGACGCTGTGGGTCGCGTCGTGCGTGCCATACGTGGCGAACGATGACTTGTCGAAACATTCCAAATATACGGGAACGAACGGGAACGTCGACGGATAGGAGAACGAATGGATGAGAGAAAGCTCTCGAGAAGAGGATATAGAGTGATGAGGGGAGGACGGGGAGAGGGGAGGGGGATCGGTTGGCTGGAGGCAGCACGAGACGAGCATACGAAGGGAGGGATGACAAATGGCGAGCGGGAACGCGAGAGCGGCGGGAGACGAGGATAAGCGCTCCGCGACGGAGAACGAAAT
Organism: Atta cephalotes; assembly: GCF_000143395.1. Classification (NCBI taxonomy): domain Eukaryota; kingdom Metazoa; phylum Arthropoda; class Insecta; order Hymenoptera; family Formicidae; genus Atta; species Atta cephalotes. The sequence continues at coordinate 702,878 of NW_012130123.1, read as the reverse complement.
CGGTTCAATAAATGCAGCGCGCGCGGCCGTCGGCACCGCTTCGGTCGCTAACGACAGAGGCGCGGCGCGGCGCGGGGTCGCACGTGAAGAGGGCGAGGAGGTCGAGGAGGCTGCTGGACGCGGAGAGTCCGTCTGCGCGCGCGCGACAGAAACGGAGTATGTATCGCTGTAATCCGAGAGCTTCGAGCGCGAGCGTGACAGAGAGACAACAAACCCACGCCTGCGCCACGTGGAGTGAACGTAATAACAGCAACTGGACGAGAGCAGCAGAGGGAACGAGATCCAGGATGAGACGCGCCCGACTAGAGTGGGGAGGTATAATCGGCTTTATAATCTAGATTAGAAAGTGTCCAAGTTGAAAGTCGGAACGTTGTTGAAATCTCTCATTTGGCAAGAGAAGAAAATATCTTTTTTTCCCCTCGCGGCAACTGCGCCATTCTTTGCGTAAAGTCGATTCTGATGGAACGAGACGAGTAAGTTGCTTGACAATGCGGAACGCTGAGAGGCACGGGGGACGCTCTCGCTCTTGCCGGTCGATAGCTTCTGATTGAACGCGGGAAAGAAACGGGATGGGTCGGAAAGAGAAAGAAAGAGACAGAGTGATAACAATGCAACGTGCTCCACGTGATCGCTAATGTATTGCCTGTCTATCTGCTGCCGTTATACTGACAATACTCCGTCTTATCCATCATCAATCGTTGAATTATTCACGCAAATACATTTCTATTTACGCAATAATATCGCGATTAATTTTGCTATAGATTCATTAATGGTAAATAATATTGTATATTATAATACATTAATTAGATTCTATTGATCATATATGACTTTTTTTGATTTATTTCGAATTGCAATTTTTTTTATCATCGTTCGACTCGCAAACGGAAGAGATTGCGGCTGTCTATTATTGGAGAGACTCTCACACGTTTTTCGCGCTTGTAATTATTCATAGACTCAAGCGACCTTGTCGGAAAAAGATGAATGATAACAGCAATTAATTATGCGCGTGTTGGCCGGCGGCTTTCACATTAACTAATGCTAATGAATACGGAAGGCAGGAACTGTCTGTACGGGTCGAACTTATTACTCACTTACAACATACATAAATCATAAAAAATACTTGACATTTGCAATAGTTGCAATGTATGATACGTGTGCCATTTCATTTTATTTCACTTTCAATAAATAGAAATTTCGTGATTCTAATAAATTCTAATGATAACATTTATTCAATTCATATTATAATTAATATTATAATTATATAATTTGCTTATAAAATATTAATACCTGAATTAATAAAACAACAATTCAATATGAAAGTAATCGCTGTAGATAACAATAATTTTGACAACTCCTACTTTTATCAATTCGTAATAGTATGATTTTTAATTCACTAACAGTGCCACGCCTGCAAATGTCGGCTAGGTGAACAGGGACAATGGGGAATAAAGGAAAGAGCTGGATAGTAAGAAGAAAGGCGGAGAGGATGGAGAGGGATGAATGAAGAACAGAAAGAAA
>NW_012130123.1:673882-700121 GCF_000143395.1 Atta cephalotes | reverse complement strand
GAGAGAGAGAGAGAGACCGAATGATAACAGAAGAGGCATCGACCGCTCGGGTACGTTGCCTGGACAACACAACGAACGTCGACTTTAGCCGAATTATTTGTTAAGCCGCGCTCACACAAAATGCGTCGTTTATTAGTATTGGATGGGAGTTACATCGGTTTATCCCGGAATTAGCGCTGCGCGAATATACCGCAAATCTAGGACAATTAGATTGTTTAAATGAAATCCCAGAATATCCATTAATGTCCTAGTATTTAGTTACTAATTGAGCGAACGTCAATTTAGACTTTCGAAGACAAAATTTTAATTTTTATACATCTTTATATTTAATTCAACAAAATTTGTATTAAATGTATATTAAATGTGAAATAATTCTATAACTACTGGTATTAATTTGATATTTAAATAATCATTATTCATTTTATTTTAATCTTTCATTGTCTTTTCAAGTCCATTTATAGACAAAAATATCAGAAAAAAACGGCTATCTAATAATATCATGCAAGATAAAGTAGAAAAAGATGGATGTGCAGGTTGACCACGCGACGTAAGCGGACGCTAAAGAAATATCTTTACTATAAAAGTGAATACTGTGCTTTAAGTGGAGCTTTTATGAACACTAATGTAATTCATTTAAACGTAGTTACGAGCATGTAACGACCAGGCGGGGCTTCGACGAGATGCATTCTCTATGCATGCGTTACTGGAATGAAACCCTCACGTTTCAAATGACACGTAACGACAATCATACTCGGCATTTCCCTCTTCACGCATATTCTCCCTTGTCTGGCGTTTCTACAAGAGATCGGTTGGGCAAGGTCCGGCATGCTTTTCAAGCCACGCGGTCGCTTCCGAACGAGGGTTGTTCACCCCTATCCCGATCGAATTTTACGGCTTGGCAGGATTGCGAAATAATGTATGGCTACGTGAGAATCAAGCTTACATGCAGCTAAGCGAACTGGAAAATAATATTAACGAGAATCTTTTTTTACATGTTATTAAGTTATTTAAAGATATGTATATACATTATCTATAATTTTTATATTTTTCTAAATTAATGGAATACAACAAGCTAATTTAATTCTTCTATTATTTGTGTTATTTATAATATAATTGATTTTGAAAACATGTTATCGCAATGAATATATATAATTATGCAGATTACTGTTTTCCTATTAAAATAAGTTGAATTTTCCGCAAATTGTTTTCCACGAGTTAATAGGTAGAATGCAAAATATCTGAGTCCGGTCGAGAGTTAAGGGACACATGCATCGTGGAGAATGCGAAAGAATAGCAAAAATGTCGTGCTAACGGAGCGCCATTAATCAGTGGAAACCACAGACACGTGCGGCATCGCGTCTAGTCTCGCGCAATTAAGGTAAACACGTGGCGGAAATTAATTAATCGATGCGCGACGCCATGCGTGGACAATGACGTCATTTGTTGCGCGATCTGATCGTCGCCGAGAACATTGACGGCGTGAACGAGCGCGAGAATAATAAACGGAACCGATGGATGCATTTTTCATCGCGACGTTGATGATTATTACGAAAAAGTAAATGTGCGTTATCATCGTGCGTGTCCTACCTCCGATAAAAGCGAATCGTTAAAATCTGTGCACGACCAAGTACTCGAGCGAGATTGCGTGTCGATTATGTCGGTGCGATCCGGATTTGCTAATCTTTCTCGACGCGAAAAGATGATATCAAAGAATCTGCGTTGGATTTTACGTCGGGAATTTCAAGATATTATTACAAACAAGATTCAATGTAATATTTTAATGAAAGAAAAGTAGACAAATTGTTCTCTTATAAAATATTCCTCGAAGTATTCAGTATAAATCATCAGAGGCTAAGAACTAACTAAATCAAATCGAGAGGAATCGAATTTGAAGGAATTTTAATTAAACAATAATCAGTAAGGAGATCATTAATCAATATGTTTTAAATTAGAATTTCTAATATCAAAAATATCAAACATACAAATCGATGAGGCTTCTTTCAAAGGAGGGAACATGGATCGATATTTAATGCAAATATCTGTTTGAATCGAACTAGTACCTGATTGTGGATCAGAAATTTGGGAGTGTTTTAAATAAAAAATTATAAATAAATGGATTATGAGAGATAAATGAATTATGAGAGATAACAATTCAAGATTTTTTTATTCTAAGCAGACAATAACAATTCAAGGTTTTATTAATAGGATACTTTATTAGAGTAAGTCTTATTTGTAAAGAAAACTATTTTTATAAGGGACTTAAAAGATTGGTATTCATAGTCGATTCTCATTGAGAGTATTTTAAGATGTTACAATCTTAAGATGTTACAAGCTAATCAGAGGGGTGTATTAATATCTTAAGATGGTTTTAAAATAAGAATGGATTATGAATATCACTCCATGAAACGTATTCATAGAAATATTACGACATGTAACAATCCGATATACAAAAGTATCTCATGATATTGCAATCTGTGTGAGTCTTTATCTAATCTACACAAGCTTTTTCATTCAACGTTTATTTCGTTGAAGTGGAATCTACTACACAAACTTATTCTTGACACATCTGTCCGTATCGTTTTACTCTTTGGTGAAACATAATGAGTGTCGCACACAAAAATATTGAGGAAACGTAGCGTATGTGTATTTCATCATTACTTACCGCTTATGTTAATAATGTGATGATAACAGCTGGCGTCAGTAACAACATGCGAAGCGCGAAATTTATTTACAGCATTTCGCATTAACCTCCACGAGCTGAAGGTTATTCCAAACACAAAATCCCAAATTATTCGCGCAATCTTTTACTTCCATTTGCCATTTTATCTGATATTATTTGATTGAGATTTCTTATCTTTCGCCTCCAGCTATGTCCGTAAGTTTCACCTCGCTTCCGTTTATCAATCGATTTGCTGCTCAATTTGCAATTAATTTCTCTGTAGTGAAAGTTTTGGTACTTATATAACTAATCTTCGAATTTGGAGATTGAAAGAACTATCATTTAAAATTAATGAAAGAATATATAATTTCAATATCTCAGTATTCAATCTCTTGTCTCTTCATATGATATTTAATTGTTTTTCATACTCGCAAGTTAAATGAAATCTCAGACTAAAATTTTGCTAATTGTAAGCTATAACTTGTTTGAAGTTAAAGAAAGAGCATATTTTTTTTTTCCATATTCAAATTTGATTTATCAAAATTTATTATTCTTAATAGTTAATTTAAGAACTATTATCATATTCGCATTTGCGTCAAAAAAAAAAGTTTGTAGATAGAATGCGCATTATCAGTATAATTTCGAAGAAAATGGAGAAACGCGCTCCAGCTATTTGAATTAAATTGTGTCAAAGTCATTTCAGTACAATTTACTTTACCATTTCCAATCGTGCAAGAATTCACTAAGCTGAGTCATTTTATTCTAACATCACAAGATCGCGAATGCGTAGTAACGATTAAACTCTGACGCTTAAAGTTTATGACTGACTGACAGTCGAAATACATAACTCGTACTTGCGCGCACTTACCGTTCACTCAACCGATGCTTCTCAAAGGAAGTATTGATGAAATAACGTCGATGCCGAAGGCCATGCACGACACACATTCTGACGAACGCTTTCTGACAGGCGCAATGGTCAATCAAGATATCGCGAACTGTGACGCATATGTGCAATATTTGCTATGTAATTTTGGCTCGCAATTATATTAACGACGATTATTTGCTACTGACATAATAGATATAATTTAACATGTGTTGTTAAATTATATCGACAACAAGAACACGATAACAAAGATAAGTGCAATAAGAAAACGAATTCGTTCGGAATACATGACATAAGTGTTTCATAAATTTATAAAAATATTATATTATATTAAATTAAGAGAATTAAGTTAGATTTTTCCAAAAAAATTTTTAGAAAAATGAGAGAATACTAAAATAAAACATCTGTGCAATGTATATTATTGTATACTAGGACTCTATTCTTCACCTCTCGAAATAGAGGACTAATGCACAGAATTGAGATCACCTCAAAATTTATTCGCAATGTATAAGAAAACTGAAACTGCTCTATACTAAAATAACAGATGGTTACATTAGACTCGTAAAATGGAACTGCGAAGAATCACGGACAATCGACACGTGTCTGTTTCAACACCATGAGCACATATGTGACGTTAAAAAAAATGACTTGGTAACTATTTGCCACAAAATGTATTTGAATTCCAAATGTCATAACAGCTCTTATCTTATTTTATTTGAACAAACTATTATTTGAATGAAAATGAATAAAAATTATTGAATTATTATATTATATTATTATATTATATATTATATTATATTATTGAATTTGAATAAAAATTATTTAAATGAACTAAATACAACATTAAAAATTACAGAAAATTAAAATAAAAAAAAATGGCTCATTGCTATTTCCAAAATATTACGGGACAGATTATACCGCGAATCAATATAATCGTGCCAGAGATACACGAGATGAAGTTAGAGAAGTTTAATCCAACACCAAACGGAAATATCGATGACTCATGCAGTTGCATTCAGATTCGTATGATTACGAATCGCAACATGATATCAATAGTCTTTAAGACCATGTTTCGTAAGAGTGAAAAGCAAACATATTTTAATTATTTCCTGCGAATGTGCGTTTTATTACCATGCAATAAAAATTCATGCTGTTAAATTTATTCTCGTTTCGCGATAATCACCGCGGTGGCAGTCGTAAAAAACGATCGTTCAACCGGAAATGAGACGCTACTATTCTAAATTTTCGCTGAGCGAATTCTCATGAAAGAAATTCGCGAACTTCGTGATCCTCGGTGCTTTTACTTGTTGCGCGACGAGGGTAACGATGATCGATGATCTTCCTCCCGTATCGTTTGATAGCCACAAACCGCAGACATGTGGTGTTCGTCACCGCGAGAACACGTTCACCATCTCTCTTTCTCTCTCTCTCTCTCTCTCTTTCTCTCTCTCTCTCTCTTTCTCTCTCGAGGTATCTGATATCGATATTTCTAATAATATCACTTCCCCAATGAGCTTTCGCTTTGCATCTCCGCGATATCGTGAGTATTACGCCGCGCATTTTAAACAAAAAGCTTCAATATTTTATATTTAACTTCTCAAATTGTAATTACTATATTGGGAAGAAGTCACATATTTACTCAATTATTTAAAGTCGCAACAGAAATGATCGCAAATAAACTAATTCGCTTTGATTTTTAATCATCAATTACTATTTCTACGAATTCGTTTGCATAATACTTATTTTATTTCAAAACACACAAGCAGCCAAAAAAGTAGAATACCAAAACAATTTTTACAAACGGTTATATTTCCGTCACACATGACGTTAACATGCTTTTTTTTTCTCATATTGTCGTGTTGTCGTTCCGTAAGTCTTGCATTTTAAATGACGACCTTGAAAGAGCTATGATGGACGAAAAGGGAAGACAAAGTAAAAGGAAACGAAACGAAACAAAACCAGATGAACGATCCCGAGAGATGAATTTATGATTAATGTCGCTAGACGGCCCGGCCGGCCAGGTAGTAAAAAGCGTTCGGCCGCCACGCCGCGAGAATAAAGAGTCGTGAAACCTAATGAAATGAAGTTCCATTGGGATCTCCGAGGGAGACTGTTTTCTGCGCATGGAACTCTCTCGGCACCAATATTGACTGCGTGCCGGTCTCATATATGGTGTTTGGAAGCAATCGTATTTCAACAGAACAATATTTCTCGTCGAAATCTGGGATAAGTTAAAAACCAAGATATCTTTTTCTTTTCATTTTACATAAATTCAATATCCTTTTTTCTTCGAGGGTTTTACTACAGCATTATTAATGCTATTGTTATTCAGCTGGATTTTTATTATTTTCTATATGATTTCTAATTATAAGATTTTAAGTGTTGACATTTCTGTCGAATAAAATCTAACGCATCGATAGTTCTAGCATTAAAATCATTTCGACGGTTATTCTATCGGTTTTTATTGTTCAAACTGATAATTTTTTTCATTTTAACACCTTTTACAACGGCGAAAGCGAATGCAGCGCCGATTAGTCCAAACGAAATTGCCGCCGCAAAACGACACGGCATCTTTGACACTATATTTCGCGATTTCTCGTTCACCGTTTCTTTGTCATGTTTACGACGACTTACGTGATGGTACGATGAAACTGAGGGCCTTGAAGTGTAACACGAGGATGTGGAAAGTTGTAATCGCGTCGGCGAAGATAATGATAAACACTGTTGCAATTGTATATGAATACGGGTTCGTCGAAGGAAAAATATTTTTGCGATCATCTCACTCGTGGAACAATTACGCGGAATCTCTAATCATTCGTGATAAATATAAACGCGGCATACAAAAATGTGAATTTTAAATTTTAATTATACTCTTAAATTGATAATTTAATCTTAACTCGTTTGCGGGTATCCCGACAACTCTTTTTAATAATTAGCAATTTTCAAATATTCTGCTAAAAGCGTGTTTCCTTCATCGAAGAAGGATCTTTTCCGAAAATTGAAAGGCGCTGAATTAAAGGATATCCTCGTGCATCCCGTCGTTACGGATGCACCAAGTGCATAATTGACTCGCAATTCCCGAGCAACCGCATGTGGGTAACCGTGCGACTATATCGCTCATTTCTTCTTTTCCTTTGCCTCTTCCACCTGTTCGGTTTATTTGCTCGCGTTGGCAAGATGGTGAAACAGTACCGTGCGTATACGCGTCGCCATACAACACCTCGATCCTATCTGTATTTAGAGATAGATCGTGCCTATGGACTCGCAAGGACTGTTTTTCATGCCAAATTCTGCCGATTCGTTACAAATCTTTGCTAATCAACAGAATGTGAAATGTGCTAATACGTGACAAAATATAGTTTCAACACGGAGATCTTCATGCATCAACTATGTATCGCACTTTCGCATGTCATAAATTATATCTATACTCCGCATGAGAGATTTAACCCTCCGGAGCTGACGTTTATTGGATCCACTAAACTATAAATCTCTTCGTCATAGTATTAAACAGTTTTCTTTATGCTACATTTACAAAGGCTCCTGCATTAATTATATGAAAATTGGATGAAACGTGTTAGTTTTCACATATATGATAGCTTATAACGGTGAATAAAAGATGTCAGATGCAAGGTTCAATGATGAATAGTTTTTGAACTATAATACATCAAAGATATTTGTGCATGATACATAAGCACATGTCTTAAACCTTTGATGCCTTTGATTGTTACTCAAAAACTATATATTATTAAGTCTTGTACACATCTTTTGTTTATCGTTATAAGCTATATTATATATGAAAACTAATTAACTCATTTCACCAGGATCCAATTTCTATATAATTAGTACGGGATCCTTTAACGTATTTTTATCAAAATATATATATATGTACTCGTCAGTTTTTTTTTTCATTTGAGTTATATTAATTAGTTTCTTGAAAACACTTTGTGTTCTTTCAATTAACATAAATTAAATAGGTCTCACAGACTCAGGTGTATTTAGCAACTACGTTGCAAGTTTTGGCGTTACCTTCGGAAGATTAACGACACAGATACATTTGAAAATTTTTATTTGAACGCCAAAGTATGCCATATAACGCCTAACAGACTCAGATAGTTTGTTAGCATTAACTGTAAAAGACGCGCATCGCACGGCAAGAAGGAGGCAGTCGACTTTTCGACACGGTCGTTCACTCTCGTCTGCCTTCTTCACCTTTCTTGTCGCGTTCTCACGTAAACTGCGCAGTAAACAAACCCAAATGCGTTTACCTCGCTCTACCGGCTCCCGCAAACACGATCTGCTCGATTTTTTTGTCATTCCTCTTCACTCGCTAAATCACTCGAGGCGTTTTAATGAGGCGTCGTGTGTATTTAAAACGATTTTTAACTGAGACCCGCTTTCTCCGAAAAACCATCAGGCAAACCTTGCTACGTACTACGTGCAAACTGCAATAGACGTAAATATGTAGAATTAGTGAATCAAGTTAAATTGATCTATGTACGACTGATCGAGTCATTTGTGAGATTGACGCGATTAAATTTTATCGCCGTGTGAGCCTGTACGACGCACGATCATGATTGCAAATGACAGTGATAACCTCTGATACAACACGAGTAACGATGGAGATAAGATCAAAGAGCAAAATACTAACCTCTTTATAATTCTATTTTCTGTCATGTTGACATAAACAATTAATGATACTCGTAACTGTGATCCAGTTATAGAGTGATAAAGATACCTGATACGTTTACTTTAGCACGTTTATTATACTCATGAGTTCATTGATGCTTTAACTCTTATCTTATCAATCTGATTTCTAATGCCCCTATCATTTTATTGTTCTATACCTATTGCGCATCTTCAAATGCAGCATACTAGAATCTAAAACCAATTTTTTCCTCGGAATGCGGAAAACCACATGCTCATATCTCGACATGCAAGTCGATGTCAAAAATATTAAATAAACAAAATTATAACGTCAAAATATCATACTCAAAATATCATACGAAGAAAAATATAGTTGTATGTATTTTGTATGTATAAATATATATGTATTATATGTACAGATACAAAAGTATTATATTTAGCATATAATTGATACAAAGATTGTATAAATTATTTATATTTTTATTTAAAATATACAATACTTGTTTAGATATAAAAATAGACTTAAAAAGATTATCATACATAAGAATCGATAAGAGAAACATAGAAAATTTGATAAAACTAGACAAATTTAGATAATTCAAAGATACGTTCGTGAGAGAATTTCGAAATATAATAATATAACACAGATATAGCGTAATAAATAAAAAAGTAAATATTAATTTAGAGATGATAGAAATGTGTAAAGCCCATTCTTATCGCTACGTTGTCGTGCGGGACATATCGTATAAATCAAAATAATCTGCTCGTGCATACATCGCAATTTAGCAAGCCTACTTAACCAGAACTTTGCAACACAAACAACAGCTATTACAAATTCAAGCATACGTGCCGGTAAGCATGACTTACCGCTCCTTGCTAATTTAAGCAAGGATTAAATGTCACCGTTCAGGGAAACTATGTGATCGTCCTTACGCTATTCACGTTCCCACAAACGGCGGCAGAGTTTACACCTCTTTCGGAGAAGCCTGTTATTAGCGCCAAAGCGAAAAATATACGATATAGTTTGCTAACATTATTGAAAAACGGATATTACCGTATCGATCGTATGGAAATTTGAAAGTGTCTAAAAGTTTAACGTGTAGATAATATGAGCACAAATACGAAATGGGATGGGGGGGGGGACTCGCATAAAAAATACATCTTACCTCGGATGGACAATATATTCATATCCAAAGCTACACTGCAAACATATAAATGAAATGGTCAAGAGAAAATGGGTTGTGGTAAAACAAACCTTGATCGCAACAACGCTTGACATGTAAGAGACATTGATTAGTAAAACATTAATAACTATTATAGATGCATTCGGAGGAATATCCGTCACGAACTTGAGTAGAGAATCTGATACTTCCCGTTGTTTATAAGCAAAATCTATATAAAGTCAGAGATAAAACGGGAGCTTATCGTAGTAAGCATTATTATAACAGCGACAAAAATAAGAGCTTATCAGACTTGCTCATTAAAGCTGTGACAATCCCCGAGCTGGTTTCGACCAGCGTGAGCGCATCGAGTACCGACGATAATTAAACGTAACATCTTAATGTCAGACGTGTCATAATATTATCGAAAAAGCGATTATTTGTAAAATTGTCTCAACATAATCTCTGTTATCGAACCCGACCGTTCCGTTCCTCGGCACGATAAGCTCGTCGCGAAATACGAGCTTAAAGTAATCCGATACATGGAAATCGATTCCGCATTGGGAATCGCATAAGCCCCCGTCTCTTCTTCAAGTTATCGTGATTTATAATCTTTCAAAGACAAGATTTTAAAATCGGATATACAGCCACAGTTTCACACGGAAAGAACAATTTTGCTGAAGTCTAAAAATTTAGCTAGATACAAACAAAATTATTTTCAATTCTATTTGGCTAAATTTTTAAATACGTCAGTAAAACTGTTTTTCTCCGTATAATACCGCATCAAAATTAAAATCGTTTCGCGTAAATTTTTTTTCTTTCTCCTAAATTATCATTATCGTCGTTACCGTTTTAATTTTCGATATCGATTAATAATTATTAAGGGCACAGAGGTATGAATGAAATCCGCTTGAAAGAAAAACGCGCAAGACTTACTGCATGTTCTTGATAACCAGCTCCGAATCAGTCTAGCATAATCGACGTAATCGATCACCTCGTCGAAGTCGCACAATAGCGCACCGTTTTGATCTCTCCGACATTTCCTTGGAACATCCTTGCTGCGAGGATGATGGTGATGGCAATGGAGATGGAGAATCTCAGATTGTCCTATATAGATCGCATTCGGGCTCTCAGTTGGATCTTCCTCGATGGCGCTCGTTAGCAAGGAAGTATCAGCGGAGTCTGCTGCCATACCGACGGCACTGTAATGAGACCGGTCGACGATGGGTTTCCAGTGACTATCACAAAAACGAACCTACGATAGCGATAATCACATGTTCGGCAATCGCCATGTTAATCGACGTATTTAATTTATTGTATTTCGTCAAATATTTATATGTATTGTCAAATGTAATATTTTGTCAAAAGACAAGAACACGACACAAGCCAATAATTTTACAAATTAAGCGGGCTGTCATAATGTCAAACTATTGCACAAACTAATAATACATAATCGCAACCCAAAGACATAGAGTATGGACTGCTCGATCATATTTATCTAAGTAGTATCAACAAAAATAAGAGAGAGGATCCGTGAAAGATGGCCAATATACGTCTCATTTTTCTCTCTCTCGTTATATCATTGAGTGGAAAGAAATAAAGAAGACGATTAATCGTCTTCTATGATTCCTCTCTCTCATTTTTGTAGATCATACTACTTAGATATGATCGAGTAATTCTTTGTCGCAATCTTATCATTTTACTATGCAAAACTACGAGGAAGCAATACTAAAAGAAATTCACCGAGAAGGATTATTATTTGATTACGCCTACGATTTATTATCACAAAGAATTGACTTTAACTCTTTCAGACCCTATGTATATAATAATATACATGTTGGAAAAATAGTCAAAATTTTGAAAACAGAAATAATTTTTTAGTATGAATTACTTAATTAAAGTGTCCTTGAATTGAATAAAAAAAAATATTTTTAAATTCAATGATTCCATTAAAACCAAGTCTAAAGATGTTAATCATTGCTTTACTGAAAAAGCTCACTTCAAGATGAAACTCGAGTAGGAGATAGCGTATATCAAAAAGATAGACTTTCGAAGTCAACAGAATTCTGTGAAATAAGATGACCGCTCCGGATACATCATCATCATGCATTTAATTCACGATAACCCAGATTGCGGATTTGTATGTACAAAGTGGGTTATCGCGGCACGCACGAAAAAAAATCGTCGTTATCACCGATATTATACGCAATCGCACTATGAAGATAAATATCTCGATGATGCCCTCTGATCCCACTAGTGGCTGTGAGATGACGGCGATGTTTTACTATCTGTATGTATAATCGACGTTTGCAGTTATCGTTCCACGGTACCGCACGGCTCGTCAAGCTCTGTTTTATCAAAGGCGGTGGAGAACCGCGTGGTGAACGGCAGCTGCACGTACCGCCGCGGACAAAGACGTCCGCTCGCTCGTGTTGAGGATGCCACTCGGGTACATCCCGAAGGAAGAGAGTCTTCTGGCGAGGCGGCGAGGCTTCCTGACAAAGACCAGCGCGGGTGCCTTTCGTCATTCGCGCGACGAGTCGGGAAAGAGATATCGATCCGGCGTGCCGAGCTCAATAATTCCGACAAGAGTCCCTTCTCTCGCTCCTTTAACGCGGGAACACAATTTGTTAGCTCCTGCGCGATGCGCACTGCCCACCGCGCTCTTCTCTTCTTTACCTGGATCCGCGTTCATGACGGTTTGATTCTTGGCCTCTCCTTATCCTCTTACCTCACCCCATTCGATTTAAGAGCATCGATCTTGTTATTAAATCGAGAGATGAGCGCGAAAGTGAAATTGACCTTTGTACCGCTTCGAATAGTAGAGATTCGATAATAATGTCAGTCATTAATTAACGATCACTTATGGAATCGATGTAATTTTCCACAAGAGAAATGCGCGATAATGAAAATATCTAGCGTTGGGAAAATTATTTGACACGCGTTATTATATAAAAATTTAATTTTTCATATAACCTGCGGATTGTTTCTGTAGCGGAACATGCTGCGATACGTATGAGTTCAGGTATGCGATCAGCTGTGCCAAAACTCGTAAATATTCACCGGCGCATGCATACTTGATTTTATGGCTATTATCGCCGCACAGCTTGCGGAAAGATATACCTCCGTTGCAACATCACGCGAATGATAGCGTAGCGTATACATACACGTGCCGCCTGCATCGATCGACTCTGCTGTGATTAAACGAATCCGATATTGATAATGAGACGATAGCGATAATGGAACGACTTCACGAGTGGCCGTATGTCCGTTTCGCTTGCAATATATCTTCGAATAAGTGCAAAATTTTACAATTTTTTTCATTGATAATGTCTAAAAATACACTTGCTGCAGAAAATTCTTCCATATTATCGATCATAATTTAGTATACAGTAAGTGACAGCGTATAAATTATAGAGTATCATGAATCGTTTAAGATGTGTACTAATATTAAACACTCGTAAAAATTACGACTAAAATTATTTAAATCATTTATATAATTTATTGAAACTATTAATTTTTTAAATTGACAGTTTATTAAACTATAAATTGTATAAATTATAAAGATACTGATGAGACAGCCAATGTCCCAACTTCAACCAAATGAGTTAAATAATGAATTTACGATAGAATTTACGATAGAGTTTATTATTTCAGGGTTAAACAATTCCAAAAGAAAGAGAGAAAGCTTTCAAAGATAAGTCTTTTTTTTAACTAATATAAGATTGAATCTATTTATTCAGCCGATTTGGCTATTTCACGCAAAAAAATATTTTGCTGCTTTAGCTAGAATTATAGCTGTTTTTTGTATCTGATAGAAAATTATGTATCATACGCATAGAATTTATAGCACAAATCTAAATTCTATTTCATCTACATGATTAGATGCAATATAGATCCAATATCGCAGTATTTGCTACAACTTTATCTGTTTTAGTACCTGTTTTAGTTTACCTATTTTATTTTTCGTACTTAGACAATTTTCGCTATAACTGTAAGATCATTTTTTGAGTGTTATGGATCACGGACGAAGCTTTTGAAAACCGGGAAATCAGTTCATGTACATGCGACATTTGGCAAGTACGGTATCGCTTTTTCGTACATCAAGAAATGATGATATTGCCTATGATAGTATCTAGCCAACTGGTTGGATAGCCCATCAAAGCCGAGAACGAGATGTCCTCGATGATCAAAAGAGACAAGTAGTCGTGATACAAGCGGAGAAACGAGTTTCATATACTATAGAATTTCCTCGAAATTGCCAGTTACAAGAATAGTACCTCCGGTTTATCCTAGCGCCAACCTCAAAAACCGATATCTTGTCCGGAGCAAAGTTCGAATAAGTTGATGCGTTCAGGAAACGCAAAGGAAAAAGTTGAACTAGAAATCGATATGGATGTCACTGCTGTTTCGCCAAAACAGGTGTCATATATTTCGCGATGAATAAAATCGATTATGTCCTCGTGTCTCCCTTTAATAATTTAATATCTCATCTCGTTATCTTTGTGTTTTACTCGCGATTATAATTTGAAATAACTATAATGCATTTATCGTGTTTTATATATGTATTTTATTACATCGAATCTCCTGTAAACGTAATATGTCAATTAGTTATTATTGAATTAGCCTGGCGGGTTTATTTCATTGTTATCGTGCCGCCTGTCAAAACTTTAATTTTCGTAAGAGCGTCGTCGAAAAATTCCTTCTCTCTCCCTGCATTTTCGCTCCTAATGTCTCTTCCATGCTGCGGCGTTTACAAACGCGAGTTCGCTTGATGCTCGAGGGACGTTGAGGGACGTATACATCTCCGGTCTTTTCCCGCCTTTTAATTCAACAACAAAAACATGACGGCATTATCCGTGCGCGTCGACGCGATATCAGGAATCTTGCGCGCAAAAATTTTCCATAATAGCTCGCGTCACGATAAATCATAAACGAAAATCCGATAGATTTGCGATAGATTTCCGATAGACCGGAAATCTTGCGAACTGAATTTATGTTCTAATAGTTGATCGCACAAAATGTAATATAAATCGCAAAACACGATCCGAATACAAGTTTCCTCTTTAATCTCGTCGTATCGAAATCACTACTTTTGTATAAAAAAAGATCTGAATTTTTTGTCGAGATAAGTTAAAAATTTTCAAGAGTTTCATTTCATCTTGCTTTGAAATTTAAACTGCACTGAGATAAATGTTCTGAAAAACCGACAAAAGTCTAATCAAATGGCGAGACTAAATGGAATTGAAATTCCATTTGAAAATTGTGATAACCAAAAATTCTGTTCGGCTTCACCAAAATTCTTGTTAAGCTTTTTTTTAATTTAATTAGAACATTTTTTCTCAGTGTAAATAAAATAGCGATGAGTGATTTTCATATAATTATATTTTCCATATTTTTAATTAAACATCTTTTTCATTCACTTACTTATAATTCGATATAAATTGTTCGAAATGAATTAAATAATACTAGAATATATGCAGACGGTATTTAGAACAAATGGAGGGAAGATAAAAGGCTTTTGTGCATCCTGTTCAAGTTTTCGTGTAGTGCTTGTAATACAAATAGAACTGGTCCGAAGTTAGAACTGACCGGAAGTTTCTTCAAAATGACCAGGCAGGAAGACAAAGAAGGAGGAGGGGAGAGAGAGAGAGAGAGAGAGAGAGAGAGAGAGAAGAGAGAGAGAGCGAGAAAGCTCTCGACTTTATGGCAACGCCGGCTCGGAAACTGGGGGTTACGCAAAACGGATGAGCCCCAGAGATACCGCGCATCGTTTACCGACATTTACTAGCGGAAGAGATGGTAAATTACGCGCGCGTATCTCTCGTGTACGAGCTACTGCTGCTGCTGCTGCTGCTGCTGCTGCTGCTCGCGGTAAAACATTACGACAATATTTTGCTTTCGATTCAGAGTTTGTTTTCGATGATATCCATCGAGTGTTCGATAATAGGTACAGAGATATATTTTCTGTGTTGAAAATTAAAACAATATTTTCTCTGACGAAAATTTTATCAGAAATTTTCGATCGCAATTTAATCGTATCTTAATTGTCAGTATAATAAATACAAAGAATTGATTTTTTTAAAGGTAATCAAGAAAAGAGAATGACAGAAAGAAATGTGAAGATGAAGTGTAATATCTCGCTCTGTCGATCCGATATTTTTGTCTGCAAGTATCGACGTATGATCGATTTCTTGCGATTCTTAATGCAAAACCACATTTATAGGCTCGGCCTGTCATCGCTTATTTTTCTACCTGATGATAAATGTGCTCGCGATCCATCGATCATCGATCTTATTCTTTGGCGTGCACGAGTTTTTCCTTCAAGATTAAAAATATAACATCCCCCGCGGTGACTAATGTGATGTATGCGACATGTATATGACGTCGAAAATAATAGTATCAAATGTCTCAACGAAACTTTTTCAGCATTTCACTCTAAAAATTATTTTGTTTCATGTAAAATAGATGTAAACTAACGAGATCAAATAATGAGTGGATGTAAATAATATGTTATTTTAATTTATAGGTGTACAGTGATTAGCCAAAACACTGAGAACAATACATGGTTAAAAATGGACGAAGATTCGAATTATCAATCAGAATTCTGATTATTTCAACTAGAACTCTAGTAGATTTAACCAGAAAATTCTCATTTGTCCATTTTCAACCAATTCTAGAATTAATTCAATCAGTTTTCTCTCAGTGTAATATCATATACTTCGATAAAAAAAATTTAAAGAAATTAAAATTATAAAATGGAAAATATATATATATGATTTCTTCTAACTAATAATTCCTAAATTATCATTTTATCTTCTAAGAATTACAATCAGTGCATAATAACAATTAAGAAAATAAAAAATTAAAGACAATAATATTAAAAGAGTTATATAATACTTATTTAAAAGATCCTGATTATATCAATCAGAATTTTGATTACCTAGAATTCTATTTAATCAGAAAATTCTGACTTGTTCAGTTTTAATTAGAATTCCAATTAATCCAACCAGACATTTTTCTCGGTGTAGTATTATACACTTGATTATATCTTGATTTAAAAAAATATTTAATTTTTGGTAGTATTATACTTTGATTAAAAAAATATTTAAGAAATAATTAAAATTATAAAATGGAAATAAGTAATATATCCCTTCTAACTATATAGTTCCTAAATCTTCATTCTATTTCTTTCTTCTAAGAATTACAACATACAAATATAATAAAGAAAATAGAAAATGAAAGCGATAGCATTAAAAGAGTTAGGTATCAAAAACTTATTTAAAAACTTGAAATTTGCAAAGTCAATGAAAGCCAGTCTCAAAACGCCAAGCAGAGCAGATCAATTCTGTATGTGCATGGCGATATATTTTTTTATTTTCCTTCATCTATGATTCCCATATTCTTTTACGTTATTGGACTATATCAGGATAAACATATCTATGATCGTTCACCGTTTCGTTGAAATTCGAATTCGTCATAATTACTATATACCGGTTATACCGTTCCCGAAATTTCAATCGACTGTATAATCGGCAACGATGAAATTATTCGCGAGCGTACAATAGTAAGGACGGAAATCGCGCCGATAAAAGAACGCTTTATCACGCGCGAGGTAGTCCCTCACAAAGGCTCGCTGTACTCTTTTTTCCGCACATATTGCCGCTACTATCGGCCGTCACGTTTGAAAGCTCCTGGCACGCGGAATTATAAATTCGGCAGTGGAAACTCCCCAGCAATACGGACGCACAACGGTATGAACATTCCGCGGCGATCGACTTTACGAAGCCAATTTCGTCCGGTAATGCTCAAGCGGTCGTAGCCTCGGGGAAATTCACCTCGCCGTACTTTTTCTCCTCTTTTTTTTCCACTTCTTTTTTTTTAAATCGCCATCTCTTACCCAAAGCCCGGAATCCTTTGTTCGCGTGGCGCGAGAGCGTCGATCCTCGATTCCTCTTCATATTATTGCGGAAATCCCCGTTGAAACGCGCGCGTAAAAAAGCCGTTCGAGGTAAGATGACAAATGGTCATACGCAGCAAACACCGGATCTCCGTGATTGCGCGGGAATCGAATGTTTGCATCTCCTAACTCACTCGCGTACTCTCCGCTTTTCTCCCTCCACACGAGGCCTTCTCGCTTTTCGTAACTCCGATTATCGACAATCCCGACACGCGTCTGCAGGTCTGCGACGAGCGATCCGGCCGGGAAATAACTTCTAATTGCTAAATGGATCTATAAATCGTTTCGCGTTCAACGCGTAATGAAACCGTGTTATTTACTTAATTGCAGGTGCGAACTTTACTCGGCCTGGTGATATATCACGCCTATTGCGAATAATTGCAACGTAAAGCGCCCGGCCAATCGATCGCCCTCGCGCGTCCTCTCGGGAAGACATCTCCCAGCAAACTGTCTCTTTTTCTTTCCTCCTCGCGATCCCGCAGTCAATTTCCCCGGGTACACAATATCGGTGCCGAAGCTGCCAATCCGAACGGCTGCGAAATCGGATAGCGCGTCTCACGAAGACGTTCACATGCCGTCACGCTCGATAACAACCGTCTACATCTTCCTTTCTCGCGTCTATGAAGAAGGGCCGCCGTCATTCCCTCAAAGAATACCACGTTCTGTCGACATGCGATTCCATATGGCATACAGAGAGATCGATTCGTGCACGCGGATATATAGCGCGTCTTTCTCGGGACATTAATTCGTCTCGACCCCTCTCGCAGTTAAAATAATCGTGCGTTTCATCGGCCATATCGCGTCGTGAATCACTCGAGCTCGTTTCCTCACGCGGCCCGTATGTTAACCCCCAGGTCGAGTTGGGGTTTCCCCGGCGACGGGGGCGCGGGAAACCCGGCACAATTTACTGGCGCCAACAAGTCTGAAACGTGGAAAACTTCTCGCGTGTGTGATTTACAGAAAGGCATTCCGGCTAATATAAGTCCCGAGGGTGAATCCAAGGGCCCTGTACCCTAACCTAGTTCAACGCTGAGCGTATTCACTCATCATCGTGTTAGCACAGGAATTTCTAACCTTGGCACTGATACCAGTCCCCTCCTCGAAAATATTACGACCGCAGTCGTAATAACGATGCAGTACCCGATCTCTCTGGCAGATCTGGCAATATATTGAACACGTAATGATATGAAATTAAGATACTACTCGTTATTACTTTCTTTCTTTCATTATAATTCTTATAAAAAGTCTATATTTGAATTATTATTTTATTTCAATTACTCTCTATTTTCCTAATATTTTTTTTCATTCAATTTTTCATTAGTTTTCTTAATATTTATTTTTTTTAATTAATGAAGTTTTTTATTACACGGAATTATTTTATTATATTACGCACATTTTTCCATTCCATTTTAATTTTTTTGAACTCTAAATAAAAAGAATGATTTTGTTGGAGAATCTACAATTTTTCTTAGATACAAATCCGAAAACAACTTTATTGGACATTAAAGTAATTATAGAATGTTCAAACATTAATGACAATGCTGTAAATAGTTTTAACGTTCTAATCACACGAAAAGAACAATTTTGCTAAAATTTCTAAAAAATTTATCTATATACAGATTTGAAAATAATTTTGTTAAGTCATTAAAATAATTATATAGAATATTCAAGCTGATTACTAAAATGTCAAAACTTTTTGCAGCATTGCTCATCTTATTTAATTATATTGATGATCTAATAAAATTATTTTCAAATTTGAATCTAATTAAATTTTTAGATATTTTATAGCAAAATCATTCTTTCCATGCAGTTTTTGAACATCCTTCTTAACTATTTTGAGGGTTCGAACTAAATTATTTTCAGACCTATATCTATCTGGTTAAATATTTAGTTACTGAGAGTGATATGTAGAATCATTTATTTTGTTGATATGTAACTAACAAAAACTTCCTTATTTTTTTATTAAAAAATTGTGTTGTTGTAATCAAAATTTTATTAGAATAACTAAATTTTAGTTCTAACATTTTAATTAGAACAACATAATTTTTAAACATATGAAAACATATGAAAGTTAGTCACCTATCAACAAAATAAATAGTTATACGTATACCAAAACATTTCTCTCAGTGACTATTCAGCACAAAACCGTTCTTTCTGTAAAATTCTTTTTTTTATCTTGCTTTTATCATGTTGCATCGACTGTAATCATGTGCATCGGACCGGCACGTACGTGTATCTATATACGTGTCTCAGTTATGACTGTGCTTATATATACTGATAACATTTAGGAACTCAGCCAAATAGCATCTGTGTGCCAAATAGCGTAACCATGTCATATTTTGAACGCCGACAAAGTAACGCGGCTAACCCGTCCAACATCGATGACATTCATTCTCAGAGTGGATTTATCTAGCGTTTCGGACAGCTCGTAGATGCGCTCAATGCCACGGCGGAAATAAAGAGATAGCACTGACAGTTTATTTCGACACAATACAGTTTTTCTTGTCTGTAAATTTTAGTTTATAAACGTTATCCATTCTCAATATTGAAACAGAAAAAAAATAAAGAAGCTCGAAGGAATGTAAAGTTCGCGTCCCTCCCGGCATTAAAATTCAATAGTCTTGATTAAATTTCTAATTTTTTCTCCTCCTTCAAAATTCTTAATAACATTGTATATAAGGTGAAACGAGTTTCCGCGATTAACATGCATTAAAATTGCATTCGGAAAACATGAAATTTATACTCAGTATTAAAATCGAATAGTTCTGAAGAATCTCCTTGCTTCCTTTCCATGAATATCGCATGGGAAGCGTTGAGTCAGAAAATAAATTTCTACAACGAGATAAAACTGCTACGCAATCTTTCGTGGCCGCGTAAGGAAACGCGCTTTGTAGCTAGATTCGAAATTGTTGGTTGCCCTGATTTTTATGCGACGAAGCGCGTGACGTATATCCTCGACGGGATCGTTCGTGACAATTCGAACACGAAAGATCGTGACAATTGTTCAATTAATTTGTATAGCGACTTCTACGTTCAATTTTATAACACATTTATGATACTTATTAGTAGGGTGTCTAGACTACTCTCTCGTGTGTTCATAATATATTCGCGTCACGTCGCCGCGCCGACTTTAATTACCACGTACGACACTCATTAAGTACGAGCGAATTTCATTTTCTCGAGCTATAGTCATGACGCGCTCATAGCTAATGCCAAATCGATTTACCCAACACAATCCTGTGTTCATATTACGATTCCTTCCTCACATCGAATCGTAAGGATATGGATAATGAAGAGCCTCGAATAATTGCGCAAATAATAGAATCAATTGCTGCTCTTATTTATCGATATATATATTTCATACAATTATTTTAATAAACAGCTTTGTATGTATTGATATTTATAGTTAAAAGTGTTTGTTACAATATCACTTTTTTAACTTTTCGTTACTTGCGTGAGATTTTCAGGATATTCCCGCCTTATAAATTCTAAATATCTAAAATGCTATTTATGTACATTATTATATTCAACGCAAATAATTTTATAATAACAACAATTTATATCTTTATAAAAGATATATAGAAAATTATAAATCTTTATTTAATTTAATAAATCATCAAAGAGAACAAAATGAAAATTGATATAACGTTGAGATGTCAGAAACGTTCCACGCAATTACGTTAAAAAAAACATTACAAACCATACGAGTTATGGAGAGTAAAAAGGATTCTAATTGACTAAAAACGATGAATAAAACGACTGAAGGAACGTGCTTCTAATAATAGCTTCTGATAACGCAAATATATATATGTATGCCTCACCTTCACAATCGCACGTTCCATCGAGCACATGCAATTTTGCGAGTTGCCAAAGCCATTTACTCCACTTGCGTTCATCGTGCTTGTCTTACTGTTATGTCGCACAGTAATTAAGGATAAAGGCGCTTATGGCAATACCTGTCGCCGATTCGTGGAAGCGGAAGACGAAACCAGACATTTCCGACCAGAAATCGCATCGTTACCTGTACATTTCGAGTACGTGCTTCTCTCGAAACTGGAGAGAGGGTTTTCGACGAGAGATCAGGTGGGTTCCTGGGTCAGGTAATATCATAGTCGCATTCTGCACGTATATAGAACTCGCTAACTAATTTCGCTAGCGTGTGTGATACTCGAAGAACAACATTATTTTGAACAACACGTTCTGCGATATCATCGATCTATCGCATTACTTGTGCGTTCTATTAAAATGAGATAATAAACAACACAAATATACAAATCAAATAGAATGGCAGAACAATTTGGTTAAAATATCCAAACATTTAGCCAGATACAGATCTGAAAATAATTTTATTAAACCATCAAAATAATTAACCATCAAAATAGATAATTAGATAATTACGTCGGAATCTCAAATATAATGAACAATATTGCATAAAGTTTTGACATTCTAGCAACTGATTTGAAGGACTTAATACATAATTATTTTAACGGTAACGAAATTATTTTCAGATCTGTATCTAGTTAAATTTTATTTTCAGTAAAATTATCCTTTTCATGAACGAAAAATAATCTACGATATAATAACTTTTGATCATAATTTCTTACATATTTCTCTCTTATTACTTTCTTTTCTTTTTATCAATTATTATTTTTAAATGCCAAAACAATGTACATATTTACAGCTGTTTTTCGAAAATCTAGTGATAAACTTGGAGTGCTCATTGAAATGCTTTGCGGAAGTGAACTGGTGGTTGGAAGTTGAGGTGTTTGAAAAACGCCGTTTCAAGGTGATCGTTTCACACACCGTGGCGACGTTATCGTTGCACATCCTCGTCCACCCATTTACGCTAAAGGAAAAACTACAAGAAAAATAGGGAGAGAAAAAGAAAAAGCGCAGATACACTATTTGTCGTGCAGAATAGCGGCAAATGGAACGCGAGAGCACTCCGGTTATTAGCGCACTTAAGTGCCGACAGAGAACTTCGGTCCCTCGTGTCGTCGAAACGAGGGTGGGCGGTCGATATCCATCCGGTGTGCATTCCCTTGCCTTTACCGATGGTCCTTCCCTCGCTTGTACCGCGATATGCATAATATTTACACTGCCCCCAAGTGCCAGGCGCGTCAATTTCGCCAATTTCAGATATATGCACGCGAATGCACGAGACACTCGCTGCGGTCGCAGTCTCGAGCTATGCCGTATCGATAGGGTGTCCCAGATTTTCTACACTCCGTACGAATTCTCGCATTAATCTGCAATCGGATTTATCATCGGCCAAAACAAGAAATTGACGGATTCTTAGATAAAAAAAGGCAATTGAAAACTGCCAGGAAAATTACGCACGAAATTCGATTAAAAAATTGAGAAAAATAAACTTTGTTCCTCGACGAATGTTAAATTGGTAAAGCATTACTTTAATAGAATTGTAATATTTAGAGTTAAGCTGTTTAAATTCTTAATTAAAGAAAGCTCGCTACAGAAGGTAACGCAGAATCAAATTATCGTAAGGGGAAATCAACTCCAAATTGATTCGTAAATAAAGGGAAGTGGACACTTGGACACCTTGTACACCAAACGTACGCCACAAATTCCCGATCCCTTCTCGAGCCAATCGAGAATCGCGCAGCAAACGAAGTGCGTAAATGTAAAATGAATTTTTGAGTGTAAGTTAAGCCGCGGGCCTACGCGCTTATTTAGCCAATTATGCTTCGGCTCGCAACATCCGGCGAGCGTTGTTCGCTGTTCGAATTTAGTTTCGAGAGGAATGATAACAATGTTTTTCTATTATCGAGCGTGTTTAAGCACTGTTGTAAGTTCTTTCTCGAATTTTGCACAAAATATCGCGCAACATCTATATAACATTTACATCTATAAGTATCTTTCATCCATAAGCTAAACTTAAAAAAATTTAATATAAATTATACAATAAATAATAAAATTAGATTTACAAAAATTAGATTTACAAGTATTATATTAAATAAAAATCTACACCGAAAAAAAATATATCAATATATCAAATATAGCAAAAAAATATACATTATTTTAATTAAAAATAATTGTTAATTCAATAACTATTATAATGAAACAAATACATCATGTCTTTGTTTTGATAAAATTTTATGTATTTCATTAATAACCTTTATTAAATTAATAAGGTTATTTAAAATTAAAAAATTATCCTTTTGATATAATCATTTTTATTCAGTATAGATACTTAAATATTTAATTATGCAATGTCTTTTACTGATCATAACGACGCGACTTTTCTTTCTTAATTCCTTTAATTCCTTTAATTCATACTTTGATTTCTCAATATTTCCCACCGAAAAAGCCATTTATGATCACGATTGAGGTCTTCGTCGCGCAATCAAAACTATCGGATGAGCAAGCTCTGATCATCTCCGACTCTCGATTCATTTGAATGCTATCGCGTCTATAATGAGAAAAATTAAAACGTCGGGAGAATAAAGGGGAGAACGAGATTAAAGCGCGGGAAAAAGTTTAGAATGGGCGTGCAACGGGAGGGACATTTGATTCCGCTCTTTCTCAATGAGCTTTCTTCGGCGACGTCGTACTCTCTTCGTAACTCGAGATAAACTTTTGGCAGGTAACGTGGGAAAAACGATAGTGCGCGTTTCTCTATGCTCCGTACGCTACATCGTCGAGTATACTCGACTGTTATTTCAGACTCTCCTCAACCCGCTCTCCTTACTCCTCCTCACTCTTTCCCTGTAGTTTGAGTTCGTACTCAGATAGCGTCCCGTGATGGCAGGCGGTATCGTCTTCTCCGGTGGGCGGGTGACGGCGCAACGATGAACTTTATGGAAATGGTCAACATTATTTTTCCGTACACGACATCCTGCCGTCGCCACCGCCACCGCCAACAGTAAACAATGTGAACACGGACGATACGTCTCTGACGATAGCTGTATAATATACATGCGTAACATCATTTTACGCATTTCGTCATAAACAAGTCATGACAGATACATGTATAAGGTTATCGATCATGGACGTTCCCGACCGGGAATCTTGTGATTCCCCTGTGTCACGTGGAATATCGTCTTCATTGAGAAACTTCAAGATATCACGATAGATATCATGAAAAATATTTTTTATAACGTCCATTTGATTTTACGATTAATAAGTTTGTGATGAATTATAAATGTGATTCTAAATGTATGTCTGGAGTTAATAATGAATTAAAAGATAATGAATTAATTTTGTTTAAACCAAATAAATTTTTGTTAAATATGTATAAGAAAACAGTTTTGCTGAAGTATCTGAAAATTTGATCAGATACAGATCTGAAAATAAATTGATTGACATAAAAATAATGTATATAAATAATGTAAGACGGTAAAAAATGAAGATGTCGCTGCGCAATTTTGATACTCTAGTAAATATTTTCGTCTTATTTTGATGGATGAAAACAAAAAATTGTTTTTAGATTTGTGTCTAATCAAATTTTTAGATACTTTGACAAAACTATTTTTTAGGTCTAAAGTTGTTATTAAAAAAAAATTAATAAAATATTATGCACATTATATACTTGCAAGTTGTGGAAATAATGAAATTCGAAATATCCTACATAAATTGATCCAACAAAAACGTAACTTCAGTCACTTTATAAGATAAAACTCATTGCTCCGATGTCGATCTGACTGAGGGAAACAGCAACGAAGCGATATGATATCATCGTCCGCTTAAAATTTCCTTAACAAGGTACGATTTCATCCGTTGTACGGACTTCCTCATGCCATTGTTTTCCCGGATACTCATTGTTCCGTTCGCGAGAACGACGGAAGTAGCTGCGGCGTTGTCAGGGTAGCCAGGCTTCTCTTTACATCCCTCTTCTCTCCGACCTCTCCGCTGGATGTCGCATTAGCATGCGCAAAGTTAAGGGCTATCAACGTCGCGACGTTGGAGTTCTTCGTGAACAGTCAGGCCGTCTTCCTGTCACTTCCAATGATTCGTAGTTTACGATGTTTACGAAACGCGAAAGGGCCATCGCCGTCCAACTCTGTCGAGGATTCGAGCCGTCGTTTCTCGTTGTCCTTAACGTGCCGCACGCTACACTCTTCCTCTCCCCCTCCCCCCTCCCCCCCCTCTCCCCCACCCCCATCCCTCATGCGTCCCATTTTGTCCTGATTTCCACGTCAGGGCTTACCGGTCAAGTCGACTTAGGGAACCGGAGGAGAATCAGTGAGACGCTTTAATATTCCGGCACGTAATCTGACGCAGATGCTGGGAAGTAAGTGCGGGATTTACGGAGTATACCGGTGCAATCTATTCGTAAAATTAACTGCGTTGCCTCCCTCGCGCGTTCTGCTTAAGGTTGAAATTTACGAGCTCGAAATAATCGATCGTTCCGCGCGCGCACCGCACACCGCCGGCAGGTGCAGCCAGTATTAATCTTCGGAATGCAAATGAAATTTAGTACCGACCCTCTAACGCAACACTCCCTTCCTTCCTTCCTGCTGCCCTTCCTTCCCATTAACGCAATGTCGATATCTTCGATATCTTCACCGCAGATTTTACGCGAATGTCTTATAAGAAATCCTAATACACCTCGAGCAATGATGTCGTTCTTGTTCGTGTTTCTACGCGACCAAAGTTCATTGGAAAATGACGTTCGTATTACTCACGCTAAGTAGCATGACTTGGCATTGCACACGGGATCGTCTCTCAGGCGGAGTATCCATCATTCTTGTGCTCCTTGTCCGTTCTCAAGGAGACAGCGAGAGAGAGAGAGAGAGAGAGAGAGAGAGAGAGAGAGAGAGAGAGAGAGAGAGAGAGAGAGAGAGAGAGAGGTAGTAGTACGTTACGTACGTACGTACGTACGTACGTAACGTAACGTAACGTAAACTAACGTAACGTACGTACGTACGTACGAACGAACGACGTACGACGACGTACGTACGACGTACGGTACG
>NW_012130123.1:661757-673862 GCF_000143395.1 Atta cephalotes | reverse complement strand
AGAGAGAGAGAGAGATGAACAGACTGAGAGGGAAATGTCGGTTTTCCGAAGTCTCGAAGTCCACACTTAGAAAACGCAATTAGCTACGCGTCAAGACAGCCTCAGGACTAGCACGTTGCGGACAGGCTACTGTTTATCTAATGCGCGGATCCCGAGAAGTTAAATACCCTACCCTGCGTCAGCATGCAAATTCTTCTCCCTTACCTCTTGTTGTTTCGTACCTTACGAAGACGCCTTAAGGTATTAATCCACTTGGAGTTTCTCGCCAAGTCGAGCGAAACTTAATCGAACTCATGATTAATAACAGCGACGGAAAGTTCCACCGTCAATCACGATTAACGTTGACGATCTTTAATCTGCTCAAGTATTTGCAAGCTATCCGCGCGCAAACTGCCACGAGTAGACTCATATATCTCTTAACTTGACAATTGGGAAGTAATGTATAGAATAAACTCGGATATTATGATACTATATGAAAAATGATAGCTGTAATTTCTTCAATTATTAGAGAAAAGCCCCCCTATTATGAGATAGCAACGTTTCTGTTAAACTAATAAACACTATCTATTGATTCTACCATGAATTTATTGCTCTTGGATTGAAAACTATTTAATAGAAAATTCATTATTAGATCATGCCTATAGTCATTGTAAAATAAAATTTTAGATTGGATGTCTTCAAGTTTCATTTAAGTGAGCATTTAAAGCTTGTTTACTATTTAATAAATAAATATTTGGCAATAAATTCTTCATGTAATAGAGTAAGGTACTAATAGAAAAATACAAATATATTACAGAAGTTAGATTTGAATGATCGTAAAATCATAAGACGTGGAAATCGTAATATGAGATACCCAGGGTATTTCTAATATGAAATAATCCATGCTGTCATAGTGAAAATCATTGCTAAAGTATAAATGTTATTGTACAATAATAAAAAAGACAATCGAACGTCGAGTTTTATATCTGCGATGCTTGATTCCAATTACTTGAAAACGAGTTCTGGGTATAATCTATCGCATGCTCATTTTTCGCACGCTAGCTGTATTTTAGATTTTAGAAACATTAAATAAAATTTTTTAATTGCAATATTGATACTTTGCGTTTTACTATGGATTTCTCGGGGCATCTGATATTAGGAGCACAATTTTGCGATTTGCTCACTTTTTACATTTCTTTAATTTAAAAAAAAAGGAATTAAATTTTATGTAATGTTATCTTAAAGCTTATTAAATTCCCTTCAAACCTATTATTTTGACCTATTATTTTTTTTAATTCTGCCTATCTTCTTCTAATATTACCTAAAATGGACTCGATATCTCATAATAGGGACTTTTCCTCTATTATAACAGAATATTTTTGTAATCATTCTAAAAGCCTATGGCCATCTTTTCCATATATGACCATCTAAATCTTTTTGTTTATGAGTTTATCTTTCTTACATTCTACAGCAATGATTTATATTTTTATCGAAAATAAAAATCTATTTTTAATAAGAGCTTATTTGTGTCGATTATTATCTGAAGCTTTCAAGATGTTTGTGTACAATGCTTATATCATAAATATTTGCGCATCAAGTAGCCTTGTCATCGGGACAAGTTATGCATTATTGCGACGAGCTACCGAGCAAACACTCTACGAATTTCTTAAACGCCGTTTAAAATTGTAACGAATCTCCTCCCTGGACGCCGACGTGCCGCCCTATGCTAAAAGTCGCTGAAAATTTAATTTCGAAATTGTTGCGCAAAGTTTACGCTCCAGCTGCGTCCATCAGCTGGTAAATTATGCAAACGCATCGTGCACCTCGCGGAAACACGATCCCTCTCCGCTCTCTCCCTCTGGTTTCTTTCGGAAGAGGTCGATCTTCGACTTCCGCCGCAGCGAGCGGCGGTCTCCTTGTAACGAACTCCTCCGTCGAGACGAGGTGAGGTCGAGAAGTTACCTTCCTTCATTCCGAATCGCGATATCGACGTTCTCGGCACAGCAAAAATGATCATAAATTGAGCTCCGGGTTATCCGACGTGCATTCTCGTAAGTGTATGCCGGCAGCTCGTTGAATTATGCAAATACATTGGACTTTGACAAACTGCATCTCGACACGTCGACGCTGATGAAGCTCGGCACGCGGAGCTTTCGTGCGGGAGTACCGAGTGAAATCAGTCATCGTATTTGTTAAGCCAGAGAACAAACGTATTTAGTAAAAACCGATGTCGCTTTAGAAATCGGTTTTTCAATAAGAGCTAACTGACATCGGTTTTTATTAAACAAAAGTCAGTCGGTTTTATTAAATAAAAGAAGACAACGAGATGATAAATGTAATAATTCAATAACGCGTTACTGAACATTATTAAAACACGATGTTTCACAACTATACACGGTTCTTGAATAGCGTACTTTACTCTGTTTGTCATCGCATTACTCCTCGAAACGTGATCGCGTCGATACTAACAGATGTGAAACGCGATCATTCTCTACGGTACAATTACTATTGATCAGTTGATAATTAACTAATCTTACGTTATTAATAATTCGTGTATTAAGATGGCCATCATTTACACGAAAAAGATGCTTTTGCTGAAATATTCAAATATTTATTCTAGATATAGATCTGGAAATAATATTATTGAACCATCAAAATAATTATATAAAACGCTTAAATTTGTTTCTAGAGTATCAAGTGTCACTTTTTATATTATTGTTTATCATACTTGAGCTATTTACTTCGACAATTACTTCGATAGTCCAAAAATTTTTTTCAAATCTGTATCTGTTTAAATTTTGAAATTAATTAAAATTATAATTAATGAAGTATGAAATACATATAAATTACTACCTCGTTATTCTCATTAGTCCTTTTTTTATTGTTGTTTTAATTGTGTTTTAATATCGAAAGTTCTTATTTTTTCTTTTAAATTTTTAAATATTTCAACAAAAGGTGTTCTTTCCATGTAGAAGCAAATATTTCACGTGATTTTATTTGATCGACATGGGAATCAAAGGAATAAAATTTAAAATTATTTTATAATATTTACGAGCAAT
The DNA here is from genome assembly GCF_000143395.1 of Atta cephalotes. Taxonomy (NCBI): domain Eukaryota; kingdom Metazoa; phylum Arthropoda; class Insecta; order Hymenoptera; family Formicidae; genus Atta; species Atta cephalotes. The sequence continues at coordinate 670,824 of NW_012130123.1, read as the reverse complement.
AAATCTTTCAACTTTCAACGATTGGATTTAAGTGTATCTCATATCGCTCTTTGAACTCTTCACCGATTGCAAATTGAGAACGTGAATCGCTAACTAGAAAAATTGAAAAAAAGAGAACGATATCGATTGTTTACTAATATGCTATCGTGTATATCGTGGGATTGTGCGTCGCGTACGGTTAAAGTCGGAAGTGTTGTAAGTGTCGCGCGATCATTGTATTCGAATGATTAAAGCGCGCGTAACGTAATTAACAATGTTTTTGCGAAGCCCCGGAATATGTGTAAGATTTATTGTGCATGCGAGGAAGTGCATATACAGATACATACGTACGTACACATAAAACTCATTATATCGATGCGTCATTTATTGACACATTTTAATGTTTTATTATCCGACAGAATACTAATTGCGAGATACACTAGTCGCTTGAAATTTATAGCACAAATTTTTACAAACATAGATAAAAAATAATAGGAAATATTTCGTTGGGAGAGTAAAAGGGCGGTAAAAAGCGATAAATAAACATGACGTAGTGATTTTTATAAAAGAAAAATGGTCTCCACATATCTGATGTGGATGTTTGTCAATCGATCGATATTTTGATTTTATGCCGCTTGAATATAGAAATATAGAAATAAATTATTTTTTGCATTAAAGAATGTGTAATATAAATTATCTTAGAATTAATGAATCATATATCGGTAATTCAAATGTTTGTTATTTAAACGTATTTTTAAAAATCTGTAAGGAATTACAAACACAATTAATACACGAATATGCAAAAAAACAATTTACAAAAGCTGGATACAAATCTGAAAATAATTTTGCTGGATCATCCAAATAATTATATAAAATGCTCAAACTAGTTGCTAGAATATAAAAATATTTTTGTAATGTTATTATTATTCTTGAGTATATAATTATTTTTATGATCCAACAAAATTATTTTCAGATCTAATTTTTTTAATACTCTAGCAAAACAGTTCCTTCCGTGTAAGAATATACATGTAAAATACGAAATCTGTTATTTACATGTATCTTTAAATCTATCAGACATCACAAACGCGATTAATATATGGATACAAACAACAATTTTACTGAAATATCTAAAAATTCAGATATAAATAATTTTGTTGGACCATCACAATAATTATGCAAAGTGTTCAAACTGGTTGATAATATCAAAATTTTTGCAGCATTACATTGCTTGAGCGTCTTACATAATTATTTTGATGATCCAATAAAATTATTTTCGGATCTAGCTTTTCTGATACTCCAGACTCCAGATTCTTCGTTTATAAGAATCCATATAATATATGAAATCTGTTCTGGAATTAGAGCATAATAATAATCGTGGAAGATTTATTGCCGACTTCTGGTCGCCGAATACTCGCACGATGTATACTCTCGCGGCACGAGAGCATGATTAATATGCAAATGAGCTGCGTCTTGACAAACGGTGGCACCATACGCAGCAAGTTATCGACTCACGCCTACATTACAAACACTTACGACGAGAAAGTATGCGCGTGAGTGCTTTAGCATCGCACATAAATAAAATTATGAATTTAACGGTTAGCCTTGTATGCGATGTATTGCATTAGCCGATAGGCATTCGCGCGTGCAAAATTATGCAGACACGTGTCGAGCCGCTATGAATTACGCAGGCATATGGATAATGCGCACAGGTGAGAAAGAGAAAGAGGAAGAAAAAGAGAGAGAGAAAGAAATTAAAACGACACTTAGCGGTTCGCATCTGTCACGCAAGTGGGAATTGTCGCTTTAAAGTTTAGCTTCAACTTTATTACCTAATGGATACGCGCATAATTATTCGGCGCGCGCGGCAATTATGCAAATGCATCGCGCTTTGACAAACTACTCCTTGGCGCGTTGCCGCTAATGGAGTACCTAGCGGCTTAAAGCCTCAATAACGTCATCTTCTCTCTCCTGCCGCTGTCGTCATCGTCGTCGTCGTCGTCGTCGTACTACCGCCAGAGGTGAGATCGAACGAGATTTCTCTCCTCTTCGCGCACGTCAACGATGCTTCAGAAGACGCCTCTCTCCTCTGTACATTTCGCGGCCGACCCGTCACTTGTCGCGCAAGGTATCGCCGCGATATTATGGTGTAATCGTTCGTTGCAGTTTCGGGTAGAAATTGCCCAGCCCGGACCCCGGGTGTCGGGGATCAAGAAAACCGGAGAGCTACGCGATAGTGAATAAGAGCGATGCTTATAAAGTATTCATAAGCCCTCGATGCGGGGTTATAGCCGAGACCCACGGGCTTTATACTTCGCAATGTATTTTCGATATCTCCTCCCCTCGTCGCCGCTGCCGCTGCTTCTAACTTACTTTACGCTTTTCGCGAGTTTGATGGAAAACTCACGTTTTTGTCGACTGGCAAAGCTTAATCTTCGTATGCGGTAATCTTTGGCTCTTTTTGCGAGTCGCAATATTACACTGACTCGCTCGGTGTCTTGATAACTTATGCGCTGTAAAAGAGTTGAAATTATTTCCACGAGATCTGAAGTAATAGCGATCAAGGATCAATTTATCATCGGTTTAATGGTACTGAAGATTAGCTAGGAAGTCACTCTTCAAAATTACAGTCTCATTTGCTTCTTGAAAATTTGTCGGTGCTAGCAAACGATTGTAGAATATACAATAATCATCTACATATAACAAATCAAATCTTTATTTTCTCTTTGCTAGCATGATTAATCGGAAAGTCTTTCGATCGTTCTTCAAAATTATAACCTCATTTGTTTCTTGAAAACTTGCGAGTCAAACAAACATTTGTAAAATATTTACAATTATCATCTACATATCAAATCTTCAGTTTTTGCTTGTTCGGAGAATTAAACAGGAAGTCTTTCGATCTTTCTTCAAAATTAAAACTTTACTTTTTGAAAATTTGCGAGTCAAAGCATTTGTAAAATATACAGTAACCATAATTACATTAATCAAATATACATTAGTCATCTACAAATCTTCATTTTCTTTTTGCTTGGAGGATTAACGTCTTTCGATCTCAAACTTACAGCCCTATTTGCTTCTTGAAAATTTACGAGTGCTTGCAAGCAATTATAAAACATAGAACAATTATTTACTTCTTCATTTTCTCTTTCTTCTTTGCTCGCGTTATGTTTTCTCCATGACAGCAACTACTATTATATTGGTTCCAAATCCTTTTACGGCTACTACGGCTCTGTATTCGGTTCTTACAGCTTTGAGCTCTGAGTCTTCTGAGAATTCGTGCAACGCGAATATTAATGCGCGCGTGCGTTGCCGCGCGCGCGCACGAAGCGGAAGGAACATCCAGGAATTTATTTCCTCGCCTCATGCATGATTCATCCATTCCATTTTATTGACGTCACGGTTTAATGCTTCACACGCGCGCAAAAAAATGTTATTTCTCGTCGCAATTGAGGCACTTCGACGAACGATTTGTCGAGGAAAGAGTTTTATTAGTATGACTCGAGATGACTCGAGGGGGCCTAATCGGGGTTAACTCAGTTCAGCGATTGACGTTGCGCTGTCTACGGAACGGTTTACGCGCGAGTTTATACCATCGCGAGTGCATACCCGCGCGTAAAGGCGCATTTACGCGTGTAATCACTTAGAATAAACGGCGACGCGCAACGGCGTACAAATGTCGCGACTTTAGAGAACTTGCGTATTCAAGAATAGACGAAATTACTGTGTTCCATATAAGCAAATTATTGCGCTGGAGCGTAATTGAAATTCATTATGTGGTTCGCGCGCGTTCCGGTTATTTCCCCGGCGGCGAATTCGCTTCCGCTGTTGTGTAGCTTAACACGAGGGAATTTTGCGACAGCCACCCGGAACAAAAGCGTCGATAAACAATTAATAAATGAAAAAAGTTCTACGGCGATTCAATGATTCTATATGATGAGAGTAGAACAGTGGCGCCATATACAATGTTATTTAATATTTCAATTTTAATTACGTTGTTAAAGAATCTTTTAATTAATTAATTTTCAATAAATAAATAATTAGTAATAAGATAACTGTATCTTTACGTATTAGTAAGATAACTGTATTCTTATCAGTGTATCTATTCCTATTTATAGTGTTGTATTTAAATAAGTCATAAAGCACAAATAAATAAGAGAAAATATTTTTTTATTAAATTAAGTTATTGATGTGTGAGTGTACACGATAATGCTAAAGGTATTCTATTTTTTCACTATTCAAATATGATAAACATTTTTTGAAAAATACACAATTTAGGGGAATTTATGTGATTCCAGTAATACCGTAAGATTTAAGTTTGTCTCTATTAATGTGCCGTGTATTGGAGTCGAGAGAGATTGTGTTGTATATATTGAAAGTCTAAGTATAATTAAAATAATGATTTATACAATATTAACAATTACTTACTATTATCTGTTTTAGCAATTATATATTAAAATGAATCAAATGCGAATAGACATAAATTCGAGTACATTAATTAGAGCCAAAAACATTTCTTTAAATCAAAAACATTACAAAATGTTAACATTTTTTAAATAAACAAATAATATAAGAAAAAGAAATATTGAAAAACCGATTTGGATTTTAAGCAGACAAAATTAAAATTGCAATTTAATAATTAAGTTTAATAATTAATTCAGTAATGAGCAAGTTGGGACTTAAAGGCAAATTAATAGGGACGGTTACCCTATTCTGTTTCTCTAATCACATTATTACCAGGCTTCGCTTTCGCAATTGCTTAATTCAAAGTTTCAATCCCACGACGCCTATATATTGCATAAATTGTGCTGCCATCGAAGTTGGTAAATTCGACAATCTTCATTCTCGCGAGAGAAACAGGTTATTTCTCCATGAAATTTAACAACAACGCATGTAATGCGTTCGTTTCTCATACCATTTCCCGCAATGCATCTCCGGGATGCTCGTCGCGCTTCGGGACAGCTGCTAGTTAGTTCGTACATGCGCCATTGTCCTGCTTGCATACCGTCGAAAATCCTCCACTTAGTGGAACGTGGATTCAGCGTATCTCCGGAAAAGCTTTGAAGTTAGATAACTTTTGTCCGCGCGACTTCACCCGACGCGGCTTCGCGGCGCGGCACGGCGCAACGTGCCGAGCTAAAGGATTTAAGTGAAGTGAACAAAATAAACGCGACCTACTATATACATATATACGTCCAAGATTGAAGCGCTATTTAAGTGTGAATATAAAATTTTTACCAGCTCAGTGAGTCGATTGTCGCTGAAAGTCGTCGGCAGGCGAAGTCCGACAGCGCGCGACTTGACGTTTCCATTTCTCTTGGGACGAAGGAAGATAGCGGACTCAAACTCGCGAAACGTGAAAATCCGTACGCTCGTGCTCTTTTTGTTTCCTCATTCGTGTCAAAAGAGGCGCCGTTAAAAAATGCAAGCGAAGAGACGGTGCCAGTTTCGCGATTTCGTATTAAATTTTTCATTCATGACTCTTCGCCTACAATTAACAATATTAACAATATTAAAATCGAAAATTCAAGGAAACACCATTAGAAGAAACGAAAACTCGGTACAGCTGTTGTTGATTACAAGATGTGATCAAGGTATAAAGAAAGAGAGAGATATATAGATAAATAGATAAAAAGATATATAGATCGCCGTTAGAAAGAAGAATATGAAAAGAACAATAATAACCCAATCTCTTACGTTAAATAACATTTTGTTATTTTTCACTTCCATGAGCGTCAAAATTAATCTCTTTCTGAATAGTTTCAAAGTAAATATCGTTCATATTAACGTAGACATTTAAATAACAAACTAAATTTGAGTTAAATTTAATATATTTTCTTGAGTTTAACTCCTATTTTAGTCAAATTAACAACATATTGAGTAGAAACAATGAAGATCTATATAATCTACAGAAGTGATTAACTCTAATTGTGAGTATAATTTGACATTCTAAATATAACAGCGCTTATTTATATTCTAGAGCAAGCTCTAAGAATGTACAGGTATATAAAAAGAAGAAAATATACAAAGAAACAAAAAATATACAATAGTAAAAAATATATAATAGTAATAAAAATAGAAATTTTATTGCCTGACAGGCATAGTCGATCGATCGCTTTTTCATCGCGGGAACTTACGGGAATGCGCGGTACCCCGGTAACCGCGAAGTGACTTTCGAATGGAAACTTGCAAACCGCACGGAATTTCAAGTAGATAACGTATTTTCTGTTTAGAACTTCGCACTTTGCAGAATATCCAAAGATTTTTTGCATATCGTAATCGTAATGAATTTGTGAAAATCTAAATTGTGAAATTTAGATTTTTTTTTCCTTCAAATTCAGGTTCAATAACCGAAAGAATTTCTCGTGAAAATTTCGTGCGATAGGAGACGCGCTATTCGAAAAATCGATTGATTTAACGAGATATCAATTTGGTTTGATCTTCTGTGGTTTAATTAGATTCATGTTAAACACGTAGCGAATCGATAAACGAAAAACGGAGCGCGTTATTCTCACCGCTCTCGAAAAGCAATACATTCCGAATATGCTGTTACAGGAGAACTTAGGGGGAGGAAACGGCAATAACAAGAAAAATATACGATTGGTCGTGCGGTGAAATAACGGCGAGAACGGGGAACAGTATATAGTGCCTCGGCAAAAATTTTAAAGCCCCTTTGAAGCTAATGGCTCGTACTTTACCGGATTAATGCCAAGGGTCTCGAGCGCGAGATTTGTTTTGGCGCTTTTGGTTTTAGTTAAAGAGCGCCCCTGGCACCTGTCAGCTCGATACGTGGTATATATCTACACGTATACAGGCACACAAATTGCTCAGATTCTATTCGCTTCTGGAATCGCGGAAAGTTCTCTCCCTCCCTCTCTCCTTCTCTCATTCTGTCTTTCTCGACTTCGGCATTGGCACCGGTCGTAGTTTCGACTGTTATAGCCGAGAGCAACAATGGGACGTATTGTTGTATCGAGCTAAACGTCGAAACTTCTCTTTAAACATCGTCATTACATTTACTCGCATTTCGCGCAGATTCCCACCCCGGTCCATCCTTCAGTCTCTATCACCCCTATCTCTTTGCTTCGCTTCGAAACTTTTCGAAGCACTTCCACATTGAAGCTCACGCGAATGAGCACTGGCGAGGAAAGCGAGACCGCATCTCACTCCGATCGATCAGTACATTAATGACTCGTAAATTTTGATACACGTATAAATAGTTTTCAAAACAGCCTCATATTTTCGCGTCTCCAACGCTGCTGCGCCGTCGCGTTGGAAAGATCATTCCAGATACTTCGTATATACTTGACGACTTCTTTATTCTATCGAGGAGACGTTTTCACGTTTCTTTTCCTCGTCTTCGCGCCACTCTTTTTCAAAAAGTTCTTACCACTCATCATGAGCTAGACGGTCCTCTCCCTAAATCTTAAAAAAGAATAAAATAATTAAACTAGCTTAAATGAACTATATTTAACGAGTATTCATCAAGATTAATTTTAGAAAGGAAGAAAGAATTGAAGATAAAAATTATAAAAAAATTTTTTCTGAGAATCCAAGACAGTTATATTGAACTTAAGTTTTTACAATTCGAAGAATCAGTTTACAATTTTAAAAGAAAAATTAAGTAAATAATAAATTAAATAGTAAGTTTGTAATTTACCCGTCAGTAATTAATTAAAAATAATATAAAATAAAACAAGTTCAACAGTGATCCATTCCCTTGCTGATCCTCTCCCCTCCCCCCTCTAGATTTAAAAGTTTCAATAGGATGTGCAATTTTTTAAATTGTGCATTATGATTACGATCTTCCTGAACGCGATATATCGTATCGCAATTTTTATACATTAATGTTTAACTGTCCATTTTTGTCACATTACGATCTTTGATAAACTTAAAACAGTGTTAGCTGATCAAATAATAAAAAATATTAATTGTTAGAATGCAATAAATTCAAAAGCAACTATTTTTTAGTATAATAATATTGAAAAATCTCTAATAAAATTTGGAATACATTTTCAAAGAAAAAATACTTTACGAAATAGAAAATTATATTAGTTTTTTATAGCGTATTAATCGAATTGTTTACATGACTTAAAAGAATTCAAGAACAAGTACAGAATATTAATCGCAGACGCAATTTTAAATCGCATGCGCTTTCACGATTAAAAAATTATTACTTACACATCGCACTACGATTCAAGAAAAGAAAATCACGGTGTGCTTGCGATATATCGCGAAATCGCGTATCTCTAATTTTGACTTCAATTTAGTCCCTTTCCTCCTCCAAAATAAAGTTCTGTCTATGCCCATGGCGCCGATAATGGTTTTTCGCGCATCTTCTATCTACATTTTTCGTGCGCAATAAAAAAGTATTATAGGCGAGTGCGATCTCAGTAAACATTCCCTCGTTCATCGTGATCTCGAGCGTTGTGTACAATTCGAAATGGAATCAGGAATGAACGAGCGACACTTGTAAGTGCCTTTGCTTTTTCACCGTGTCGTCAAGTACGGTCTGCACAATTTCCTGCTTGCTGACCGCAATATTACCATAAACGTAATAGCGCTGTAATATATTGAGCGCATAACCGATATCAGAAACAAGTTGCAAGTTAATTTCGCGAAGGAAAACAAAGTTAACAATTTCAATGATAATAAACATCGCAATATTTAGACGCTGGAACAACTGCATTATCCGAAGATCCCTAATGAATATCTTGAATTGAAATTATTTATTCTCATCTTCGACACATAGAAGCTTTCGAATTTGCAAGGCTTACCTTGCTTCTTTTAATTAGAAAAAAAAAATTAGGAGATTTAGAAGAATAAGCATGAAAAAAAAACGAATATTTTGTTTATCTTCACTCAAAAGAAATAAAATTGTCAAATTAGAAGGAAAAGTAGACGTATCGATCGCGTTATTAGCAAATAGTCAGGAAATATCTGCACGTCGGTAACAGACGAACAATACCAAAATCAATTCGCCGATTGCTGATATTCCGATATGTATCAATCGTCGTTCCGATATATATATATATATATATATATATATATATGTACTACAATAGACACGACCCACGACAACGACCGACAACAG
>NW_012130123.1:656094-661737 GCF_000143395.1 Atta cephalotes | reverse complement strand
AACGTAACGAACGAACTAAACTAACTAAACTACTAATCCGTACCGTACTTGTCTAGTATTACTTACGTATATAGTATACTATCGTCGTACGTATATATATATATATATATATATATATATATATGTACTCAATAGCAGCCCAGCAAGCCGCAACAGATGCCTGATTGTGGTTTCGTGTCACTTACACGTCGGTTAGCAGTGACGGCCGGTTATAATTCACGAGATCCCCTCCGCCCGTGAAAGGTTCTTTATTAACGATACTACCCACCCTTCTCTCGCCGAAAGCAACTCCCTCCCCCACCATTGCTTCTCCCTACCCGTCATCCCCACATTTCGCCACTCTACCTGTCACGCTTCGTGTAATGCGAATTTGATTGTCGAACGCATTCTCGATATTGCACTCCATTCATCTCGCGTCGGCGACTCCACGCCGTCGAAACGAGCTCAACGTCGAAAGTACTTTGTACGCTGAAACTACCACCAGACTGGTAGGGCGCGACCGCGCGACCGTGATGGCGTTACTAAAATTCCCTTCAAAGCAACGAGGCGTCGAGTGTCCAACACCATTGAGCGCAATCGTCGATAATCGAATCGCGAGAGACGCGAGAGTAATCGAGAAAGATTATGGAATTAATTAAGGCTGTTATCTTTCTCTATTTCCCTATCTTATTCGGCTCATTGGTTGGTCTGTAGCCCGCATGGATTCGAGAACGATAATTAAAAAAATATTTTGTGAGAGGATATTTTATAAAATGCTTCATTTTTAATTCTTCTCTCTATCTCGATGAGACGATTTTATTTCATTAAGACTTGCGATTCTTAATATATATGATTGTAACACTTGTGTCCTGCGCATTTTCTTTCTTTGAAATATCAGGAGTACTTTGCTATTCAATATCAAAGAAACAACCTCTTGATAACATTTTGTTATTTTTAACTTGCATATGTGTCAAAATATGAATTAATCTATGTCTGGTTAATTTCAAATTTAACAATGCCCATATTAACGTATGCACTTTTAAATAATAAACTAAATTTGAGTCATATTTAATACATCTTCTTGAAATAATGTTTAACTCTATTGTCTTAGTCAATGAAATATTTACTAGGAGCAGTGACGATTTACTGAATTAAAAATTCAAATTGGATTATGAGTTATTCAAAAATGTTGGCTAAATAATAGTACCTATTTTTTCCTGTTTTGTAAATACACTTTACAAATAATTTCTAAAAATGTTAAAGTAAATGTAAAAATTACTTTATAATTTTTGTATGCTTGTGTAAAAGTAATGAAAATTAATCTAGAACACAAACAATGTGTAGCAATGAACCGGAAAATCATCGTGTACCGAGGGTTAAGTACGTTATAAAAATCTTTTTCTACTTTACAGAGAACAGTAATTAACAGTAATTAACATGTCAAAATAGGTGAATATATATTAACGCTTAAAATCATTTAAAATCAATCACTGTGAAATTTAATTTTCCGACCGGAAGGCGAAGAGATAGGGTTCCTCACTTTTTTGAGTCTATAAATTTTGCGTGACAAGCAAGCAGTACGCGTCAACTCCATCGATGCAGAAACACGTGCTATTTTTCTCCTTGGAGAAAAATTTAAATAATTCGCCGATCGGCAACGTCCGCGTTGCCGTACAGCAGGCGCGTTCATCCGGAAGACTTTAATTTCGTTGTCGTGGCAATATGATTTTACCAGGCGTGGAATAAATTTCGTGCTGTGCGAGAACTGAATCGCGGCGATAAAGTCGGCGAAAGAGAGATTTGTATCGACGCGAGGGGACGCGAGCTACGTGATTTGTTTGAAATTTTCGTAATAATGTCGCGTTGCACATTACGCGCCATGCGAACGAAACGAAAAAAGGAACAGAAGCAGAGAAGTGTTTCGCGAGACATTCTCTCTCTCCGTCTCTTTCTCCTTCTCTGCAAAGAAATAAATCTAGACTCGTGCCGCATCCGTAATGCGAAAAAGCTCGCGACACGATTTCATTACGATTACTCGTGCATACATGGTCGGCGTCGTGAAAAATGCTAGATAAGGCCGTTAACGTGATACTTGAAAAAAAAATATATTCAGACTTTGCGTATTCCGAGAATCCCTATCAATTAAATCGCGTCGTACATTGTTTGTTAGGTTTGCGGTGCAGTCTCTTGAATACAGAATACGGTCGCCTTGTTTTCAGCGATTCGCTGGATTTCTGCGATACTTATCCGGAATCTGCGACGAGGACAGAAAAGGAAGGAGAAACGGATGCAGAAGGAGAAAGAGAAGGATGGAATTAACAGATTAAAGTGCATTTTTATTCGTCGCATATCGGCCATGCTGGACACGGATTAATCTATGGTAAAATATTACGCCATTCGCGCAGTTTTAGAATTCCGAATGTGGATGCCGGGTATCTCGGGAAAGCGGGAAATAATGGTCGACGTAGCAATAAATAAATGATCATACATTCAACCTTTGGTCAATGAGTGCAGGCCAAATATTTATGGGAGCGCTCCTGTGATATCAGATAAATAAGCGCAATAAGGGGATCGTTTAATTTACTCTCAATAAAATTCGAGTGGTCCTTTTCCCTCCGGAGCTGCCGCGTTGAGTCGATCAGAAAAAAGAAAGAAAATTTCAAACATGAATCTATATATCGTGCGAAACCAACAGCCGTTATCGCGCTGATGAGAAATACTTCCTTCTCGATCTCTCGCGCGTAATAATCTTGCCGCCAATGCACAATAATGACTCGCCTCGTCGTTTTAATCGCCGCGATTATTGAAGTGATCGATCGCCGCTACTGTGATTCCACGTGTGGCTCGCGGAAATGTTTCGCGGAAAAAATATGCACAGGAAACGGTGAGTGGACCAATCCCGATGACATCGACAGATGATCCTGGGTTGACGACCTGTCTGTTTCGCCTACCTCATAATTTGCAATATTTGCACACACGGAGTGTCCCAGAATCAATGATTCTAATTGCATTGACAGATTCTTCAAAAATATGCTCTCTTAATCTTCCGCAACATGAATTTTAAATTTTTCGTCAGTAATATAGGGATCTTCGAAAAATAGAATAAATTTTTTATTATTCCGGATTATACAAAAATTTCATATAGAAAAAAATTTTGATACACTTGTCAAAATTTTAATAACGAGTTTTTGTCATCATAGAAATGATTATACACTGAGAGAAAAGTATTTGGTATTTGGGATTATAATTGCATAGTAAAATAATTATGATTAGGAACTTTTTTATGATGGCTCCATTTTTATAGTTATTATGCTATAAAAAATGTTAGTAATATAAAATGTTCTCAACATGAAAAAATGTACTATAAATTACGATAATTATAAATATTATAATATAATAAAATATCAAGATATAAATAAAATAAACATTTTTATTTAATAAATGCTGTTACAATTACAGTAAATATAATTATTTTCTTAAATTCATTTACTATGTGATAACAATAATCAAAAAATATGTTATGAAAAAACTACAGCTTTTCAAGTGTGTAATGATTATCATTAATAGTACTATTGACTATATTCGCATATTAAAACAAATACTTATAAATATATAATTGTCCCAAAAAATAATTACAAATTATATTTAAACTATGGTAATTGCAACATTTTTTCTCTCAGTGTATTTTATTCATTTTTTACAGAATTAAATTTATCTGCCAAAAGTTATAGTCAATGATATCTTTAAAGATCCCAATTGTCGGCGGAAAGTTAATGTCAAGATGACATGTAATTTATCGTATCCCTTTTTACACAGAATAATACGAATTCATTTTTCGTTTTTTTTTGCCTAAAGCTTTGCCTAATTAGTTTCCTCTTTGATATTCATTGATAATTTTGGTTCATCGAAATTGTACTGGTATCAATACTGTGTTGATAAAGCGACTGTCATGCTTGGAACAGGAAGGAAGCATAATTGCGACCAGCTGTTTACTCATGTAAATTGCTTTGCCCGCGCCCCAAGGATGACAACAGAACGGCGACGGAAGAAAGGAGAACGATGAAGGAGAGATTTTAATTGCACATCGTAGCTCTGTCATCTCCTTTTCTGCGCGAAAGTAATATGCGTCGGATTGTGCGAAATTGGAAAACGAACAAGTAAATAAATGCAAGCGTGTTTATAGAACATACGTCCGTTATAAAAATGTGCCAGCCATCGGGGAGACACAACGGGGTTGCTTGATAAGACAACTGTTTGAAAGACGACTTCATATTTGCGTAATAATATATATTTATATAATGTCATTGCAATGTAATTTTGATACTTTCACAAAAACATAAAAAATCCCCATATTTATAGCATAATTTAGGTTTATATTAAAATTTACACATAAAATTTAAAACAAATACAATAAATGTACTCTCTAAAGTCTTTGAATATTATTTTAATATAATGTTATTGGAATGTGATTTTGATTTTTCACAAAAATAAAAAAATCTTAAGTGCTTTTATGTATGCGTATAATAGCATAATTTGAATTTATATTAATGCACATAATTCGAAACAGATATAATAAATGTACTTTCTAAATTCTTTAGAGTGAACTCTCGCTCTAAAGAGTAAAAATTATGCCAATCTTGAAAAAGAGTGACTAAGTTTTCAATCTTTAAGATTTCATTTTTCAGAGTGACAATTTACTTTAAAAGTTTCAAAGAATAATATATAAAATCAAGGATCTAATTAAGTATTTTTTAAGATGCGTTTACAAAAAAAAATTCATCAAATAATATGATAGCAATTCACGTACAAATCTATCTGCACTTAGTTCGTCGAGTAATCGATCAGATGTATCTTCGTTAATACGCGTCTTACAAGGACGTCTTACAAGGTCGTTTTCTCCGCTCATCGTCGTCGCCGTCGACGTCGAAGACGAAACTGTCGATGCGGTCGGATAAAGTATCGCGGCGCCGAATATATGGCCAGGAGATTGCAGGCTTAACCGGAAGGCGAGCGACTGGGAAAAACTGGCTTTGGATTTACGCCTGTCGCCAATCCTACGGATATATACGCAATGCCATCGATGCCCGTCGTCTTATCGCACCACGGAGGTTCGCGGTAGTATCGTCGACGAAATCGTAAAAGAGCGAGCGAGAAGACGGGAAAACTCTGTAACCATTCCACTTTCCGGAATTTTATAACTCGTGCGCGGTCCGCCATTAATTCAAGAGGATACTTGATCCAAAATTGGCTTCTTATCGTCCAATTCTCACTGTCTACTTTACGAGCTCACTCTAAACGATGAGTACCGAGGACCAAGGTAGCAAAGAGCACAGAAAAGGAAGAGTGACTTAGTTCAACTTCATATAGTCGGCCGCGACTCGCGCTTCATACCCCTCAATGTTTCCACGTACTCGCATTTTATAAACCGACGTAGGAAGGAGGAGGAAGTGGAGACACGCAATGTACCACATACGAGAACTTCAAGAGCGAGCCCAGTAAAAAAGCTTTCAAAGAGCTTCTCAGGTCTTGATAAGCGTGGACCTCCATTACTTGCATACGTATATTAAATAATATCCTTTTTCGTCGATTTTTCCACTTTAACCGTCACTCGCTCCCGTATATATAGGTGTATGTGTATATATATATATATATATATATATATAG
>NW_012130123.1:646966-655372 GCF_000143395.1 Atta cephalotes | reverse complement strand
TATATAGGTGTATGTGTATATATATATATATATATATATATATAGATCGTATTCGAGCTTTCTGTTTTTTGAAGAGAGATTTGTCCGTTTCTTGTCGTTAATGGCACGTCTCAGTGAAAGCTCGTCTCGTGTTTCGCTGCCGATAACTTTCAAAGCGAGCTTGACTAAAAATCGATCGTAAGATAGGAACCACTTGCGCGTTACATCTGCCCGTCAAAAACGCATGGGCAGACACGCGTGCCAAACACTTTCTTACGTAACTTCAGTATTGGACTGCTTTACCGCGAAAAGGGATTCTTTGTGACGTTGCGCGAAAAGTTTGACTGGTCTGTTATCCCGCGCGACCAAAACAATCCCTGTTGTCGAAAGGCGTTATCCTTGTCGAGTCTTTGTGCGTGATCAGAAAATGAAAGAGGTGCTTCACTGCTGACTTTAATCTCTATTATACTGGGAACAGTGATTGCCGGTATACGACAAAGATGGAATCCAGCCTTTTATATATATGACAATACGCTTTAAATAAGGAATTCCTTTGATTATTTTGCCACTTAATATGAAATTCATGCACAGAAAGCAATCTTATCTTCTATAATATATATGCAAATATTTTCTCTTCAATTTTTTATCTGAATTATAATTGCCTTTTATTTAAAAATAAAGCGATGAAAGTAAAATTTTTCAATTACTTCTCAGATTGACATTTCTTATTTTATAATTATTTTATTATTTAAAATTCACTGAAGATAACCACATTAAAAGTCAAAACGTTTGAAAACTCTTTGAAATTATTTTATACCGCGATTTTGGTTTATAATAATACCGAAAACAAATATTACTTAGCTTGATTCAAATAGCTCTTTTTTTGCACATATTTGAATTTGTTCTTCATTAGAGTCTTCATTAGAGTCTTTTTAAATTATTAATTTTTCATTTTAAGTATTTTTAATTTTATTGTTGATTTTAAATTATTTTAACAAAATAGAGAGAGCGATCCATCAAACTGTTTCGATTTAAATAAAGTGATACTGGAACATGAGATTGAATCGGATGAACCGTAAATGTATATATCAACTTGATCCCATTCCTAACGACTATGAGAGACCAATCGGATGTCCAGACGAAATTCGCGCGCGTTCGTGACTGACCAATATATAGAAAACGTAAGCTTTCCCATTCGGTCAACGACCGTCATTCCGATGTGCGGCCGCACCAAAACCTCGGGGGCGGATATCGTTGACGACAGCCTGCAATCAACAAGAACGCCGACAACAACGTTGCACACTGTGACGCACGCGCGTGGACATCGCCGCTTGCCTGTCTGACACGAGCCAAATTAATCACGAGCGCAAGACGGAATCAATTAATGCGCCGTGGATATCGAGCAATCATGGCTGAAAGAATCCTTACAAGAACAAAGGATAGCGCGGCAGGACATTCCGGCGACGCGCTCACCTCGTGCGACGCTTTATGCATTTGTGATTAAAGAGAGGAAATGGCTTAATCCAGTCAGTGATCATTTATAAATGTATGTGTAACAGAGAAGATCCAAGAGGAGCAGAATGAAGCGAAGATTACGTCGTTTCCGAACAAATGAATAGCGCGCCAAATAACCGGGAAAGGTTCACTGGCGCTGTGACACTTCATGCATTTATGATTAAAGATCGTTTGACCCGAGAGACAATTTGAACGGCGATCGTGCACCACGATGGTCACACGATTATTAACATGTTTATTCGATCGTTAAATCGTTTTACAATTCCTCCCGAATCCTCGAAGGGAAATTCTTTCGATAGTCTCGTGTTCATTCGCACAGCTTTCCGCCGAATGAAACTGCAAAAATATCTTCTCCTGATGCCAGTATCTCGTATTTCATCGGAATCAGCCGCTTGGTTACTAGGCGAAGTGTGATTTCGCGGCGGTTATCGATGCAGCTTGTTGTGTGTAATACCGTGGAGAATCTCTGTATGTATGATGAGAGTAGAGAGAGAGAGAGAGAGAGAGAGAGAACGGCGACATTCCGACACGTGTACAATTCGGGCGAATGAACATCGACGTTATGCGTGTAGGAGTCGGCGGATTTAATCGCAGCCGTAGGCTGTCGGCATCAATTAATTCCTCGGCTCGTCAACTCGATACCCATGCGAGGCAAAGCGCGCCGCGCGCGTGACTGGAATAGCAAAATCGGAAAGAGGATGCTCGAAAGGACCCAGAACGAGGGAGGAAACGTAAAATTTTGACTTCTTTTTGGCATCGCACCAAGCTATTTGTCCCGAAAACATTCTCAATTCTTTGAAGAATTGCCGGGCAGTAACGAACAACGCGTAAACACATCGGTGATACTGTTCGGTTGACCCAATCCCAAAATCCGAAACATCCAGAAAGCCGGAAATGAACGTCATCGAGGCAGGTAATGATTCGGTTCCGCAGCAGGTCTCATATTCGACGATATTGATTTATAGATTGGTTATAGTATTTATTCACTGCCTTTAAATTGTTACAAGAAGCGAATAGAATTTTCTCTCTTTCTGTTTTATTTTTATTTTTGTTAGTTTCTTGGAATCGGTTGTTCCATATTCGAATAAACTGTGATAACTTATCTAATGGATAAACAACAGAATAAAAGAGTAAGAAAATAAAAGAAAGAGTTGAAATTTAAGGTAGAATAACCCAGCTTTATTATTTTTATCTTATGTATTTAGTTTTTAATTTCCATTATTCTGATTAACAATGCATTACTTTCAATGCTTAAAAGGATCTGATTCTAGAACGGCTAATAAATAACGATATCCATCTATCTTTCTCTTATACTTATGTTTATCGTGAAGTTTGCTTTTCTTTTTCCTATTTTTTTATATATTTATATTTTTTTACTTATTTTATACCTATATTTATTATATCTAAATACCTATATTTATACCTTTTTCTTGTGTAAGCTTCTTTTCTTTCTTTTAATTATTTGTTTATTTTTATACATATTTTTTTTGTGATTCTCACTTTGTTTTTATAATATATTGTAAGTTTGTTCTTAGAGGGATTGCTTTAAGATGCCAATAAATGCACTATCTATCCTACGCTTCTTTATATAAATGTTTGACATATAAATATAAATTCACATATAATATAAATTCAAGATATGGAAATTATCAATTATAGATATAAATTCAAAATAATTAGTAAAATAATTAGTATTTAAAACTCAGTTCTTTCTACATAAAAGTTAATATAATTAAGTGAATTCAATCTGGTAGATGTAACAGTTCTGTCGCGCATTTCGTATTTTGCGAAATCGTCTAGTTATACTAAAGATTACACGAAAAAAACGTGGCGACATTTACGAGAGCATTAGTTGAGGTCGTAGGACATTCGCGCAAATAGGATGGAAATACTTGGTGATTGTTTAAACGGGAGGCGGACTATTAAATTCAGTATACTCGGTGAAAGTTTCGAGATGGTTGCACGGGGAGCAAAGGAAAGTGGAAACTGCGTTAAATCAGTCGTTCGAGGAAGCATCGCCGATCAGCCTCGTTAATTTCATCTTCCCCACGGCGTGCGTAACTCCGTCGTCGCAAGGAGATCTCGCGAGACATTCGCATGGGAAATGGCTGCCTAATAATTACGGCGGTTCCCTTTGAATTATGTAAAGGTTAATTCGCGATGATAATCCTATAATGCATTTCAACTTGACGGACTTAAAAATTTCGCAATTCAACGTTAATTACCGTCTAGTATATCCGCGTATCTCCCTTTTCGCCGTTTATTTAATGTCACTGCTCACTGAAATTACTTTTCCGTATAACTAACCAGGATATTAAATCATCCGGAAAACTTTACAGACTACGCTCAATCGATCTTGTTTACGCTACGTGTTGTGGTCGCGAGAACGGCACAGATAAATCTGCCGAGGGGAGCATCGAGACAGATTTATTACGCACGTTTAGGTTCGACCGAACACAGAATTAGAAGTCTTTGCTAGATCGTGCCATTGCGAAAACTCTCAAACTCGATCGAAACGTACACATCAATATGAAAGATCAAATGATGTACAGTTCATCTGCCCACGATATTTAATTCGATTTTTATTGCAAGAAGTCTCGACAACGATCGCGGGGTGAAAAAATGGAAACTGTTTCGACGTTTCCCCGCATCTCTCATGGCATTTAACCCTTCGTGAATGAGGTGGAAATCAACATGGCGAAACATATGTGGAGTATCTCATGCTATATTTCACTATAGTGTACTAATTTCTTTAAAATCTGAATTCTTTAAATCAGTAAAATTCAACTAATAAAGAAAGAAAATATGAAGATTATGTCATTAAAATATCGATATTTGCATGTCAATTCCAATCTTCAAATACCGTATACATTGAATTTATGCATACGAAAAAAAATGTTTGGTTAAACTAACTGGAATTCTGATGGAAAACGAACGATTCAGAACTTTTGTTAAATCTATTAAATTTCTGATTAAATCTTATATTAAATGTTGGTATTTCAATTAGAATTTTAATAGATTTAATCAAAAATCTTGTAAATTTGACTAAAATTCTGGATCGTTCATTTATCATCAGAATTCTAATTAATTCAATCAAATATTTTGTACTATTTATATATTAAAGAAAGATTAATTAGTTTAGGGGTTCTCGTTTTATTCACTGATTACTAGTAATATATTTAGGACTGATGTCACACCCAGGAAAAGGTTTCTTCGATTTAAAGAAATGTTTCTTTGTTGTACAGTTAAAAAAAAATTCTTTCTTGATTTAAATACAATTTCTTTAAATCAAATAAATTTTTTTATCTTTGGATGCAGTGATTATCTACTGATTCAGATTTAGAGAATAGTACACTGAAAAAAATATCTTTAACTAATAGATAAACAATAGAGTGAGAGAATAAAAGAGAGAGTGGAAATTTAAGAACAATAGCTTAATTTTTTTGAAAATAAACGATCCAAAAGATTATAATTATATTTGTCAGAATTCCGGTTATCATAACTAGAAGTAGATTTAACCAGAAAATTCTGATTTGTTCATTTTCAATTAAAATTCCACTAATTAATCCAATCAAAAATTTTTTTCAGTGTACAACTGACAATGTCGCAAGTCCAGCTATATGAAATGGCAAGTTGCGCGTAATACTTTTTAAAAAATTACAGAATTTTATGTCTTGCTGGAGTATGTTACACTTAGTTCACCGTTAAACGTAAAATGTACGGCCAATAATTAGATCCCCGCATTCGTTCTGCATTCGCAAATTAATATCGACCAACGTAAAATAGGGCATCACGGGGGAAAAACCGTGGAAAAACCAACACGAAGAGGTTTATCCGTCGTATCGCGCTAGGCTAACCGTCGTGCCATTCAGCCCCTTTCCTCACATACTTCTGAGCTATTTCCACGCAGCTGCGCGTGTTACGTAACTCGACTTGAGAGAAAAATTTTCGCTCACGTCACGCTCGTGCATCCCCTTCCGAGTCATTCTCGCCGTTGCGCGCGTTATTTACATTGAATTTCTTATCTTTTGCCCGCGCGTATTCATGTATGTACTTACGTTCGTGGATTACGGTAACGACGCAACGTTCGAAACAGCGGTGCTAAAACCAGCACAACTCCGACGTTTCACAAGCTTATATTTTCTATTAAAAATCTTATACGTGTTTAATTTTATTAAAATTAACACGACTTGTATATTCCATATACGGTTGAGTCCCTAGAAATGTGTAAATTAACGTAAAAATAAATGAAGAAAAAATTTTAATTCTTTTCAATATCTATTTAAATACATTGAAAAACGTTTGGTGTATTTGTACGACAATTGCATAGTAAAATAATTAACTCCATTGTTATTATTGCTGCAATGATTAGTGATAATTATATTTATTCAACATGCACGGAAAAGACAATTTTGCTGAAGCATCCGAACATTTAGTTAAATACAGATCTGAAAATAATTTTGTTGAGTCATGAAAATAATTCTGTAGGGCGCTCAAACTGGTTGCTAGAGTGTCAAAACTTTTTGCAGCATTACTCATCATGCTTGAGCTTTCTACGTAATTATTATTACTAGCATTATAGCAGTAATAACTATAAAACTCCACCATAATATTTTATCATGCAATTACAACAATATTAAAAAAATTTTTCTCAGTGTAGAAAGAAAATTGCAGACGCCAAATTATTAATAAATATAAATTTATTAAAGAAGAAAAATCAGTGATATATCCGAATAGATACATTATCAAAGCAAGTATTAGCTGGATTTTCAGCAGGCAAGAAAATTTGAGAACCGCTGACGTAGAGTGGTATATAGCGCCCGTTCGCTCCATCGACTCGCGGGAAACGTCTGCCGGGGAAACGAAGGTACCTAGGAAAGGTACATATCTTAAATCTTCGTAGCTCTACGACGCTTGTTAACGTGCTACAATACCTTTTCACATAATTGCCCGTCGCCCTCAAATATTTGTCGGTCGCTTCATCGCGGCAGAACAGCGGATTCGTCGTCGTTTCACTCCAAGATATCGGGCGTCTTCACGACAGTCGACTATGGACCGAGTCGATAATGTTCGTTGCGACGACTTGGACGCTATCGCGCGAAGAAACAACGTTGAAACGTCATACGAGAGTCTCACGAGAGGGACCGGGTCAATTTCTCGCGAGTATGACGGCAATCGAGAGCAGTCAAAGGTATAGACTTATAAAGCATGAACCATTTGTCCGTATCTAATAATATATCTGGATGGTGAATAAAAATGAGAGAAGAAATATGAAGACATCAATCTCTCCTTCTCTTTCTATAATAACATGAGTTATTTAAGTACCACAATCTTGCTTTAAAGGGCCGTAGACCTTTAAAGTCATAAGAAATTGACCAATCAGAGTTGATTATTTTTCTCATATTCAACCGTGATTGATCAATTTCTTGTGGCTTATAATTCACAGCCTCTTAAAGCAAGGTTGTGGGTCTAGACTTACATTGAATAGAAAGAGATTAACTGTCTTCGGATCTTATTTCTCTCATTTTTGTCGACCAATTGTACATACGGATTGCGCAGTTCATGTTCTATGTCTTTGAGAGCAGCGGACGGTCCATTGCTCTCGATCAGTCTGAGTATACGGCTGCATAATACATACGATTTCTCAGGCACATGTTGCATCCGATGGGATCCATTAAATTCCCTCGACAGCCCTAAACGACGAAACAACGTCCGCCTAATTCTCCCGTATCTCTCGTATCACGTTTATCTCTTCTTCCCTCGATGTTTCTCGATGTTGTCCGTTTGTATCATTACGATTTAGAAATCTCAAAACACACGCCACCTCCTCGATATATCTTTTTTTCTACTTTAATCTCTTTCTCTGCTTTGACCATTTTTATAGAAAAGTGCGATCGAGCGTTTTATTTCTGCTATTGACGTTCAAGGAGCTCGCATAATTCATACTGCTGGATAACAGCACGTGTTCCATTAAAAACTAAAGTAAGTTCCGCCCGGTGTTGCCAGGGAATGATAGATTTTCTCGGCAGAGACCGCGATTGCAATTCTCCGTCATTTTTCAACTGGACATTTTCATTTTCTCTTTCGTCTTTCGTTCGCAATAATGTGTAAAGTGAATGTTTGACATGAAGTAAACTATAAATGACTTTCTTTATCCTGTTTACTGTATTTTGTATATTTCAATTTTTAGTTTACACATGCAAATATTCATTAGCGATTTATTCTTAAATTATATGACATCAAAAATTCTCGAAATAATAACTGCAATAATATCATTGATTAATCACGGAGTGTAATAAAGTCTTAAGCACGAGATTTAGAGCTTCGTTTATTACGACTCTTTCCATTCTTTAGAATTCTTCGCCGTTCAAGAGGGCGACTGTTGATGAACGCGGCAAATTGGGAATCGCACTGACAAAAGACTTTCGCCATTTCAGGTTTGCGACGAGCACATTAATCGAAATATTATACCGGCCGCGCTTTTAACCCCTTTGTACCTCGTTCGTTGTTCCATTCTTCCCCGCGAATTTCTAATTATTAAAAGCGCGCTCCGCCAACGTTCCCAACATAGTGAATTTCACGAAAGTGCGAGGGTGACTATTCTACGCTTACCGGAAATGTTGGAAACTCGGATACCATTTTGCATTATTGTTAAGCATTAAGAAGTCGTTCGCGTGCGGCGTGAGTTGGATAAGGTTCTAATTAAGCCGATTCGGCGGAACGACCATTTCGTCGACGACATTAAGTTTCCGTATTCTGTGCTCTAGTGTACTCCACTAACTCTCGTTGATCCTTGGACTCTCGGCATCGTATTAGTATGCGACCAACACAATTGCATAGAGACCCGTTATTTTTAATTAAAGCAAAATATTGCTCAAGCCTCTCTCGCTCCCATCTCCTCTCTCTCTCTCT
>NW_012130123.1:641920-646905 GCF_000143395.1 Atta cephalotes | reverse complement strand
CTACTACGTACTCACGTACGTTACCGTACTACCGTCTACGTACTACTACGTACTACTCTACGTACTACTACTACTACTACTTACTACTTACTACTACTACTACTACTACTACTCTCTCTCTCTCTCTCTCTCTCTCTCTCTCTCTCTCTCTCTCTCTCTCTCTCTCTCTCTCTCTCTCTCTCTCTCTCTCTCTCTCTCTCTCTCTCACTCACTCTTTCGGCTCTCGCTTTCTCACAAGAATACATATTTAGGTGAAATTCCAGTTTTGCGATACCGAAATCACGTTTGCGCCGTCGGCAATAGTGTACTTTGCATTCCGAGCGGGTTAAAAACTTCGATCTGCATCTCAAAGGTTTTTACACGCCAAAGCAAGGTGGGATCGGGGAAAGTTTCTTGTCGGAAAACGAAGAGCAAGGGACGCAAGAAAATGCTGAAAGGCAGAAAGAGCGCAAGGTGTATTCAAAGGTCGTTAGGAAGTGACTCGGTAAGCGGAGCATGGTGTTTTCGTAGACGACGAAAAGAATATCGCGTGCGTAGGAGGTTTCTCCGTTAAATCGGTGAAGGGAGGAAAGCATAAGCAATGAAGATTATTTCTATCAAAATAAAAAAACGAAGAAGAAGGAAGGAACAAAAAGAACCAGACGTATCCAGTAGTCACGTCCATGCGAAAGAATTAAGCCCGGTTTTAACGTCCTAAGTCGATCGCTCGTGCATTTAGTATGTATCGTTCCGCTCGAGGATTAAGTCGCGATTTTCCGACTGGGAAGCTTACATATCCAGGATATACGCGGTGTTCCGGAAATTCGCACTCATGTTTCGAAGTAATGAGGTCCTTCGAGTAATCCAACGTTGAATTGCCGTCAACAGAAATTCACAACTAAATTGTTTTTGTCAATATTCGATAACTAAATATTCTCGTATCTTTGTAAAGTTGAAGTTAAAATTCTCTCTATTTAAGTAAAACTAATTAAAATTTAAGAGTGTTCTTAACTACATGGAAAGAACGATTTTACTAAAGTATCTAAAAATTTAGCTAGATAGAAATCTGAAAATTATAAATATAATGAATTTTCAAGGAACTATTTTGGAGTCAGCGCGGAAAGAAATGTACAAAAAATTAATATTCTTAATAATAACTTAATAATAAAATTCGTTATTATATTTTTAATTAGAAGCAGTCCATATCGAATTTATTTGCATTCTGAAAATTATTTTGGACTATCAAAGTATTGATTGTCCAAAATAATTTTCCGGAAAGTTCGTGCTGATTTTGAAGGAAAATTGAAACGCAGAAGATTTAAATTTTTAATTTCATTTATTTAAATCTTTTGCGGCACGAACTTTCCGGACAACCCAATAATTTCGAACGCTTAAACACTGATGACAATGCAGCAAACAGTTTAATATTTTAGCAACTACACGGAAAGAATCATTTTATTATAAAATATCTAAATTTTTAAAATTTAAATACAAATTTAAAAATAACTTTAATAGATAAAATAATTAGGAGCATCCAAACTATAGTTACTAAAGCAAAACTTTTTAAAACATTATTCATTACTTTAGTGTATATTACTTTAGTGTATATTACATAATTTTTTTTAAATAAAACGATGATTCAAACAAAATTATTTTCAGATTCGTATTTAGCAAATTTTAAATACTAAAAGTATCTACATTTTTAGACTTCGTCAAAACTGTTCTTTCAACATTTAGAAACATTTTTTGTCTCTATCTATTCTTAACTTACATAGAAATCTCTCCATCGGTATCTCTCTTGACATATTGGCGAAAAGACAAATATTTTTGTGACAAGAAATATCTTGAAAATAAAACAACGTGATAGGAATAATTTTTGAAATGCTTGCTCTTAACATTCTGACGAATCGAAATTAATGCTGCGAATATTCTCGTAATATGCATAATGCAAGCGAGACTATACTCTTGCTCTTTTCCACGATTATGAGGATACTTTTTAACGTCACCTCCGTAACGGCGAGTACGGAATTACGTCATTAAGCGCAAAATTGCGGGAATATGAGGGATCCGAGGACACGTTCAGACATACCCACACGCGAGCACACTGTAAATTTGCAGATTTACATTCGCCCACCGGATGAATTTTAATTATATCCGACCGCGGACATTCTACAAAGCCATTTAATAGTCAAAGTCCGTTTCCGTTAAAATTGCAGCGTACTCACCGAATTGGAGATTCAAGTGACAATATTTCCATTAGGCTTCCAGAACGCTCTCGCAATCGAGTTACGGAATTACTCCGTTATCTCCAGGCAACGCGAATAATATACGATAATAGCGCCTTCATCGAAATTAATACGAAACGTTACGAACAGAATAATCTGCATGCGTTTATTTCAGGAAGCGTCAAATATTTTGTAGGGCGATAAATTGCCTGGCACGCTCGGAGTTTGTTATCTGCAACGTACAGCGTATTGTTGTATACATCTTGCTGTCATTCGCGCGACAAGCCTCGAGCAGACAGCGACGTGAGCCGCTTCGTGCGTCGCATTACCCCTCGAAATATGATCCTTCTCTACGGTTTCTCACAATTAATTCAAATAATTAATTATCTTAATAATCTAAATAAATCTCCAATAATCGTAAACTTATTAATCTCTTAATTATTATCGTCAAAAAATATTACATTTCTAATGTCATGAATTTACTTATTTTATATTAAATCATTATCATCAAAGTAAATATTTAACAGGATTTTTATTCAATTCATGTAGAACTGAAGTCATTAAAAATAATAATTATTGTGTCGCAATATAGATAATTACTTCTTTAGCGAATTTAGGCTCGAATATACATCGTTGTATCATGCTTTGAATTTTTTACCAAATCATAAACAATTCACTCATCATGGATTATAATATTTGAATTGTAAATGTTAAATAATATGTGAGCCGCCAGATCGAATTAGTCCAATCCATTAACAAAAATGGATGTGAAAACTAATTATTAATGAAAACTAATTATTAATGAAATATTAACAGAACTTCACAGAACATAGTAGAAAGTCAATCATTAATTAATAATTAATTTGAAACACGAGGTATAGAATTATTCGATATGTGTTTACGATTTTGGAGAATTCGGCTGACGCACGGTCTTGAAGTTTGTTTCTATAACGTGCTGTGTTTATGCAAGGTCACCACGCTATCATTCGCCCTCCGAATTCGGGCACAGAGGCCGCTCCGTGTGTTATCTCTCGAAACACAATTGATCTCGATTTCTCTACTACAATTTTACACACACACACACACACACCTATTATTGAACAATTAGCTTTCACAATTAATGACTCGATTAAACCTAAGCTATTTTATGATGCAGCATACGATCTGTTCAAAATATTTCTTTATGTAAATCAAAACGCGAAAATAACACGATTTTGCTGAAGTATTTAAAAAATAGAATATCTAAAAACAATTTTATCAAACCATCAAAATAATTATGTAGGAAACTCTATGAAATGAGCAATGTTGCAAAGTTGTGACATTCTAGCAATTAGTTTAAGTGTCCTAAATGATTATTTTGATAGTTCAACAAAATGATTTTCAAATCTGTCAAGCTAAATTTTTATGTACTTCAGCAAAACTGTTTTAAATTTCGATCTCGACAATTTCAATAATAATTTATGTACTTACTATTTTCGCAGAGTAATGACTTAAATAACGAAAGACCGAGTGATATATATCATCGATCACTTAATTAATAATATATATATTTCGAAACATTGAAATATGAAACTTATTCTGCAGGCAACTGAATCCTATATTTTTAATCGTCTATTCATATTAAAATTGATCATGAACATCATTTTATTTGTGTGCTATTGTGTGATTTCAGAATGAACTAACCGACTTTGTTTCCAGTTTTTCGATTATTAACGAAAAGTCGCGAGTCGAAACATAAAACGGATAATTTCATGTGATGATACTTTTATTCTTCCGTCATAATATAATAAAAATACGCGTCACGAATTGTGATTAATGTTGGGAGTGCCGTGATGTAATTAATCGATTTTTGCGAACGCGCGTTATGTCATGAAGGATCTATGGAGAAGCGAGAGAAGAAAAAGCGTCCTAGACGCTGGAACATTCTAGGATCTCTCTGAATTATTTGCTATTTATTATTTCATCTGTTATTTTCTAAATCATTTATAATTATTTTACGTATGAACTACTTGTGTCTAATGATTCGAACACTGCTATAAATTGAATCTTGTATTTGTATTTTACAGATCAACATAGTCGGAAAGTAGTTATAACTCCGCTGTTGCGCATCATATCGGTGAGTGAAAAATTATTTGCTTTAAGTTGAAGTATAAATGAATCTGCAAAAGAATATTATAGAGAAATATCGCATCTCACAAAACCGTTGCTATAAATTGGTGGACTAAGACAGATCAGAATTAATATTTAATTGTAGAACATGTGCAATAATTTGTCGATTATTATATATTTATTATATTGATTATGTATACGAGAATGTATACAGAAAGCTCGTATAATAGGGTTCATTATACATCGTTATTTATCGCCCAATTTGATGTTTTATTATACGATAGAATACTAATTAGTACGCAATACACGCTAGTCCGTAATTTGTAGGAGAAATTTGCACACATAAATATAAATAAGATAGGAAATTTCAAAAATGAAATAAAATAGTTTTTATCAAGTATTCTGTATATAGGGAAGATTTCTCAAAAGAAATCTCTTTTCTCCTTTACAAGTATTTTTTAAATATAATTGGACCTTTGCATCTCCTCCTGCATAGTCTTTCATTTAATATACGAAGATATTTTTCAATATGCGTATGTCGCAAATAAAAATGAAAAGTATTTCATATATTATTTATATATATATATATATATATATATATATATATATATATATATATTATATTATTATATATATATATATATACGTACGTACTACGTACGTACGTACGTA
>NW_012130123.1:628609-638698 GCF_000143395.1 Atta cephalotes | reverse complement strand
AAATACTTATATATATATATAAATCGCATAATATATTTCAACTTATTTCATTAAAAAGACACTAATATTCAATACTATTTATTCCCATATAATCCGCTTTTTTATTACATTTCTAACTCATCCATTCATATATACTAATTATAATAATTATAATAATAACTTGATTGATGTTTGACGATTATAAGATGTGACAATTATAAAACGTGAAATCTAATAAATATTTTATGTACGATAGAATAATTTTTTGTATAGACCATTTTCATAGTTTATCTATTATATACATCAATTATATAAAAATATTTGAAATAATATTTAGAATAATTTTTAATATAAAAAATTTTCGATACCATATTGACACAACAATGATATATTTATATCAATGTAAAAATTTGTGAAAGCATATATTGCATTAAAAATTCACAACTGACTGATGCTGCAGGAGGAAAAGAATCTTCATTTATTTTGGATTTTACATCATTTCGCAAACATCGACTATAGTAAACTTCAAATGTTACGACGAGAAAAAACTGAAAGATTCTTTTAATTTATAAACTTGATTTATAATTTGATGCTTTTGTCATGTTATTGTTATTATCCAATGCTTTGTTTTTTGTATGAAACAATATCAATTGGTTACAAATAATGCACTTTATATTGATTGATTCTATTCACAAATTTTGAAATTTACCCTCATCATAAAAGATATTTGACAAATTACAAAATATTTAAAATTGATTTAAAAATATTTCATTAAAGTACACAATACTTCATAAATTTTATTTTTCATTATGTTTGAATATATTCGCTAGATTATATTTATTTAGATCTTTTACGTATCACATTTTATAATACATTCTAAATTTTAACATTTATTTCTTAAATATAATTTCGTAGAAAAATATAAATTTTTAATGTTTAAAAGCAATTTATCAACTATTTCTGTAACAATATGAATATAAAGAAAAATGGAAATATCGATTTATAAATGAAGAGCGAAAGAAAGAATAGATTACAAAAATAATCGATTCTTCAATTAAATTTTCATACATATAATTTCATGTATACATTGGAATAAAAATATGCGATACATTGTCTTCTAGTTAAAATAAGAGTAAAAATAGAATATAAAATTAATATCATACAGTAAATTTAATCTGTTATATGTGCATAATACGCGGCTTGCAGAGCAGCAATCGAATAATATATTAATATTCTGAAAATTAACTAAAATCAAAAATTCTAATATAAAAATATTGAGGCCGTACAAATTTCTGACAATGAGTTATATTATCATACTGGATTTTATTATCGTGCGATGATTCGCAATTAGCATACAAAACATCCAGCAAAGAACAAGCGATCCTATAATGCAACGACAAGCAAGTCTAAACACACATATATAGGTTGTTAAAGAAATCAGAAAAACAAGAAACTTGATTGGAAAGCTAAGACATTACAAAAATAGTATTTTAAAAAGCATATATTGTACGAAAAATCTTTAATACATTAGAACAATATCTGACTAACGAAAAAAGAAGTCGCGAAAGGCTATTCGTTTGAAGAAAGGAACGGACAGACAGGAGAGTCGTCTGAAAATAACGTTTAAAAATATAACTCATGGAAAAATACGTATCAAAATTCACGATTTATTAAAGTTACATAACTATTATAGATTCTCAGCAAGACCAATGATAATTTATATTGCTGTAATTTAAATCGCAATAAATTAAATTTTCCATTTTATTTATTCTTTGAATATCAACGAAGATAAATAGATAAATGCAAATCACTAATTATGATTGATAATACAGTACAATTGCAACGTAAGAAGTAATAAGGAACGAGTGAGAAATAGAGACGGATAGATGAGACAAACAGGCTGAATTATTCGTCTATAGCGCAAGCTAGGGTGCATACTCGTACTGGCTTCCCATACCTGGCATGCAGAAAGATACATCGTGGATGAACGCAAGGGATCCTGGAAATCGCGACATGCACTCGACGAGATAAAATCGTAATGAGCATTCGTGCCGTCCGTCCTGCCAGGTGACGTTTACGACGCCGCTTTTTCGCGTCGCGCCTCTCGAACGTGTCAGTTAAGCATTCAAATGCGCCCGTGTCGTTAAGTATTCAGCTCTCCAGCAGCCAAAGCGACGGATGCATCCCCAGTTAGATGCATTATACATTTGCCACGCCCTCGAGAGGTGCGCTCTCTCCGCGTTCGGGTGGCAATAATAATTACGTTGCCGACGCGATGATACGTCATTAATATGATCCATATGCGATTCAGATTTTTTTCTCGAAACGGGACGAATCACGTCCCTGTGATTGCTCTAATTCATTAATGTTGGAGCAATCAGATTTTATATTTGTTGAAAACATTCACGCTTCCCGATTTACGCTTCGCGAATTCTTAAGGAAGTTATTCTTCAGCTTAAAAAAATGGAGGAAAGTGATTTTTCTTACCTTGACTTCTTAACACGAGGCATACCTTGGCATAGCTGTCCTCCCTCCCCCTCTCTTAATCAAATCTTAATGAATAAATAATACAATAATGCGCTATTTATGTGCTTTCAAAATCTGCTAAAAAAAAAATTTTTGCTCTTATTTCGTTTAGTTAAAAAAAATATTTTGTGAGGAGAACTGATTAAATTGTCAGTTAGCCCTCCTACATGTTAATAACAACCGATTTAGAAACTCAAATACAAGATTTAAGCCATATTCACATAATTTCAATTTTTGCGCTGCATCCCTTAAGGCCCTTTCCTCTTGGAGCAAACAGTCATATATTCAAGGAAATCCCTTAAAGACTGCAGCGCAAAAATCGAAATTGCTTGAAAATTGTAGCGCATAAATCACAGATATATTTTACATAATTACATAGCGTAATTTTGCAATTTTAAATGACTTAGTGATAAATATGATTGCTCCAAGAAGAAAGTCTCTTAAAAATTGCA
This sequence comes from Atta cephalotes, assembly GCF_000143395.1. Lineage (NCBI taxonomy): Eukaryota > Metazoa > Arthropoda > Insecta > Hymenoptera > Formicidae > Atta > Atta cephalotes. Next base: position 635,741 of record NW_012130123.1, on the reverse strand, counting down.
GCGCAAAAATCAAAATTGCTTGGAATATATAGAACATAAATCAGAGATAGAGTGTGCATAGTTAGATAGTGTAATTTAGCAATTTTAAATTAGGGACTTAGGGACGAATGTTCGCTCCAAGAGGGAAGTGCCTTAAGGGATGCAGCGCAAAAAAAACTATGTGAATATGAAAGCGCATAAATATCGCATAAATTCTGTGTTGATTTTCCAAATCGGTTGTTATTAATACGTGGGAGGCTGACTGACAGTTTACTCAGCCCTCTCACAAAAAATTTTTTTTAAGCTAAACGAAATAAGCGCAAAATTTTTTTTTGCAGAATTTGAGAGCGCATAAATAGCGCATTATTATATAATTTATTCATTAAGATTTGATTAAATAGGAGGGGGGAAAGGGGAGGCAACTAGGCAAACATCGAGAACACAAAGAATACAAAATGTCATCTTCTAAAAAATAAATAAAATTTAAACAGTAAAACTATAATTTATTATTAAATATATTTTCTTTATAATAAAAATAAATATTATTGAAAGAAATTATTTATAGTAATTATTTAAATTTAATTTAGATATTGATAATTCTGGTGGAAACATTATTACGTTTTTATTAATATAATGTTATATTTAAAGAAAATTGAGTAATTCATAAACTTTCATACTCTTACACGAAAATATGGTGAAATTTTATATTTTAATTCCAAAATATTCTTTGAACTCCATTTTTTATATCTATATAACTTCAAAATTCTTCTATTTTGTTCACAATTAAATTATTTAAAATCCTCCTTTTCTCTCATAAAAATCTTAGCCTATTTTAGAAAATTATTTAAAGAAAATTATAAAAAATCTGAAAAAATTCCGGAATGTCTACATATTAGTTACAAAGTTATTTTCGATATTTGATCAAATTCTTATATTATGTAAAAAGATTGGAGAATCTCTTTAACGAACTAACCTAATTTTCCTCGTGAACGTAATTTACGTTTTACGACTATGATCATCGTTTTCGCAAAATGTCGTGTCAATAATCGCTAATCTTCGTGACGGAGTCTCGGTGTCTTTCAAAAGGATCTCGCTCGAGGATTCGATTCTGGTCGTTCGCGGGTACATCGCTGGTTGGAATACGGTGGGCATTCCCATTTTAGCGATGCTAACGAAATTCACTCGGCCGCAGCTGCGTCTCGTTTTGCCGGTCGAAATGAAAATTCCTACCGCTCGCGGTAGCGTGCTGACGTTTATGAATGGCATTTAAATGTCATTACCATTTCGGATATTTCTGCCTGACGCCGCGCCGGTGTACCGGGCGGCGCACTAACTCTCGCCGTTCACTCGCGTTACACCTTGCTTCGAATCAGGTTTCGCTCTCCGGCCAAGAGACTATTGAAATGCGGTGCAGCTGCTTTACAGTAAATCGCCGTTCCATCCTGCGCGCGTCAATTTCAACGCGAGCCGACACACGTCGAAACGGACGGCTCTGGTATTGTACGTTCCACCTCGATATTGAATAAAAGGAAACGCATTTCGAGAGATTGCAGGCATTTCCGCACGAACGTCGGCTTGTTTTTCTGGGACGCGAACTGGATACTGGGTCATGTGAATAAGATCGAGTTAATACACTCGTTATTATTTAGTAAAATAATTCCTGAGGAAAGATTATGTATAGATTATTATGTGTAGATAATAATTTTAAGTTGTAGATATATTTTTTAATGAAGACGATAATTGAAATTGACAATATAATTTAATCCTGCTGGTTTTTTTCAAATTTATTATACGATCATGTCGTTTGTATAACTAAAAATCTCTAAAAATAAATTTCCATAGGAAAAAAAAATCTTACAATTACAGACGAAGTCATCGAGTATCAGGAAAAAACATTTTTTAATGTAATATAATAATTTATATAATAATTTATATAATATTATAATTTATATAATAATTTATATAATATAATAATTTAATATAATATTAGTAAGAAAATAAATTATATTTTGCATCAAATTGATCCGAATAGATCAATAGGATTAACTTATATTTCCATTACTTTCCATTACTTTTCATACTTTTCATACTTGGCTTATTCCGATTAATGTACAAATAATGTACTTAATAACTAGTTAAAATATTTTTTGTTTAATTACTTTGAAGATAAGGCGTTTCTTATAGATTTTTGGATACTAAAAACAATATCGCAAATTTATAGGTCGATTTTAAATAGAATCGTAAGACTCGTAAAATGTGTTCTCGTAAAACTTGTAAGGACTAGTATTCTATGACTAGTATTCTAATTTTATGTGTATGTATTGTAAGATGTACGATTATTCGTAAATATCTATGATTTGTTGTAAACTTTATGGCCAGTAAGAAACTGTCTGTAAAAATATTGTATAAAGTTTTTATTTTAAGCACTTAAAAATTTTTACAAATCTTACAGGAATATGTTACGAGTCTTATGATTCTGCTTAGAATTCAGACATTAATTTCACTAACCCGAAGTAATTTAGATTTAATATGCAAAAAATAATTTTTTTTGCAATATTTGACATTTTTTTGTAAAAAAAAAGGTTAATAGTATCTTGAAATTCTAATCAGAAGCCATTTGAGATATCATTAACGTTCTCTACAAAAATCGTTACAAAAGCTAATTTTTGGATAATCTTGATTATCTTGGAAATCTAATTTGTTGGAATTTGCTGGCAGTATTATTTTCAGCATTCAAAATTCTATAAAAATACCTAGTCCAGTCTGAAGTAATTTTTCACTATAAACATAGATAAAGCTATAGATTAAGCACATACATAGATATTTGTTAAATGAGCTTTATCTACAAATTTAACCGTCAGACAATGTCAGAAGGATGTTACTATAAATAAAACTTCCATAAATAAAACGTTACAGCGAATATTATGCATGTATATGAATAAAAATTTATCACTTGGTCGCTCTTGTTTTGAAGAAAGAAATTTAATGGCGACTTTACGCTTACACTGTGAATGAAATCGTTTTTTTTTTTATATCGAGATGTAACAAAGGAAACAGGAGTAAAAATCGCAATAAGTTCTATTCATGGGCGTGCGTCGCGCCATGAGGGGATTAAAACGTCGCGGAAAATTATCACCGCTTCACTCGCGCGCGCGATAAAGAACGACGTGCTTCCACCGTCTTGCTCGCTTAACATTAAGATCTTCCGATTCTCCCGCGCGTTATCGTAAATCCCGCGTCTCACTGGGGGCATATCGCTTTAAAGAATCGTCGGCATTCGTCGTGGCATCGGGACTCCGCCAAAATTGGAAGAGCGCGCCTCGGGTGAGGGGTCGAGACTTGCCTCCCATTCTTCTTTGTCAACCACCGCACGAGATTTATACCTCACTAAGGCGGTGCAGAACGAAGCGGTCTCATTGAAGCCGGGAAAACCAAAGAAAGTGAAATTAATAGATTTGCTCCACCGGATTTTAGCAAACGCCGTGTTTTCAGGATTCGCAAGCTCGAAACGACTTACGATGGAATTTCACCGAAAAGAGATCACTGCCTTTGTTTCTTAGCTGTTATTGGGCAGACAATCCCTCGTGCGCCATCTGGATACGAATAGAGAGAAAAGAGAAACGCAACGAATATTATATTGCAGTGCGAAAGTTGCTAACCAACGACATAGTGGCGGCAATGTTATTGGTTCTCTCGTCGTACTTCAAGTTGCGTTCCAAGTTGCGCGGTTTTTCCCGTCGTCTCGGATCTGTTACTTGTAAACCGGGGATGTGGTACGGACTAGTATCCCTAAAAATAAGAAGAGAGCCTGATCAATCTTGTTCTATTTTTGATTGGCTTGATAAAAAATGACGGAATCAATCAGATGACTGAGCACGTGAAAAAATTGAAAAGCAGATATGTGAAATATAATTGTGTAAGTGCACGTATACACTGAGAGGAATGTTTAGTATTTTTTATTTCGTTAATATTTTTATTAATTAATAAAAACTTGGTTATTTTTTTATTTAAAAATTGTGTTATTCCAATTGAAATTTGATTATTCTAAGTAATTTTTGTTATTATACATTGTATTACATTTGATTTTTCATAACTATCTTTACACAGAAATCTTTTGAATGCAGAAATTCTAGTTCTAGAATAATAATACAGCACAGTCGTCAAATGCTGCAAAAAATCCGAATGAACAAATTTTAAGGCTGAATTTTAAAAACTGCTTTTTAGTGAGCTTATAAAAAATTTTTGTTATCTTAATCAAATTTATTGTTCTAATCAAAATTTGATTACAATAATCAAGTTTTAATGAGAACACAATTTCGCAATGAAAAAGTAAGAAAGTATTTGTTAGTCACATATCAACAAACTAAATAGTTATACATATATATATATATATATATATATATATATATCAAACATTTTTTCGGTACAGTGTACGTGTATATGCATGCAGCATGTGTATGTACATGTACGTCATTTTTAATCAAACTAAAAGATTGGCCAGATTCTTACTTCTAGGGACTCTAATGTGAACGGTAGATGGGCAACGTTATGAAAGACAAGATAACGTAAGATAAGAAGTCTTCGATCGAAAGACCAACGACGCAGGTATCCACAGGTAAACAGCGAGATATTACCACAACGCGACGGAAAAATATTATACGTAACGTCGGCTCGTATAAATATCCCATTACTCGCGTTATCCGCGTGTGGAGCAAGGCGCGCGATTTTTCATTTTAATCTTGAACGATGCGACGGATCCCTCAACGCGCCGTCGATGGAAAGGAATAATGGGAAGATTTACGAGCTATAGCAGCGCGAGGAGGTAGAAAGAAGCAGCACTGATATTAGCGCGGAAATTTTTCGAATTATCGCCCCTTTACTCCCTTGACATTATTTTCAACAGACGGGCGAGATATAACTTGATAACGCACGTTGTAAGATTAGAGATGAAAATGACTGAAAAAAAAATTAAAGACTTCGAATAAAAAGCTCAGTAAAAACTAGTTTTTCAAATTCAGCTCTGAAATTTTTTACTCTGATATATTTTTTTGGAGTATTTGATGATTTTAACGCTGTATTATTGTTCTATAATTAATTCAGTTTTTACATTCACTTAAAAGATTTCTGTGTAAAAAGAAATGTATATATGAAAGTAATCAAAATACAATGAGGAAATGGCAGGCTATAAATACATATACTATCGTTTATAATTATTCGAACATTATTTTATACTATACTCCGATTTTAAAAGTTGAAAAAATGTTTCATACTGTTATTAACATAAATAATATTTTATTAGAATAACTGATACTGTTTTTGTCGTATATTGGTTGTAATCGTACATATTCTACATTTAAATTAGTGACTATCAAACTATCTCCAACTATTCTCAAACGGATATTATATTGATTCAATAATTAAAATTTAGGATACGCACACAGAATCAATATATCATACAAAATAATGTCAATTATGCTAATAAAGTATTATCTATGTTAACAATAGTATGGACCATTTTATTATTTAGCTTTCAAAGTTGGAATAAAATGTAAAATATCTATCTTTCAAATAATTATAAGTGTACTTAGATCATTGTTGATAAGGAATATCAATTCGTTAGGCAACAACGCAAGAATATTTCCTCTATTTTAAAATTATAAAGACAACGAAATATTAAGGAAAATAAATTTTATATCTTTCTATATTCTTAACATGAATTTCATATATTTTTCATTCTATATCATTTTGGTTAAAAAAACGGTCTTTTATCATAAAAAAACTTGTTTCTTACTTTGTACTTTTCTCCGAATAAAAAAACTAGTTTTTTCATTTTTATAAGATAAGCGAGAGGGAAGAGGACGCAGTTTCGTAACGGCGTCGCTCGCGAGAGAGCAACGGATTTTTCCCCGAATTACCGCCACCGCGTGCTTCGCTTTCCCGACGAAACGCATGCAAATTTTTCGCCACTACACCACACCGCGCCGCGCCGAAGGGAGACCGAAGCGTGTCGCGCGGTGCGGCGCGAGCCATCGCGTCGGCGCGGGCGGAGCGGACGCAGATTTACGGGAAGAAAATCGCACGAAATGGAGCGCGAATAAATCCAGCGTACTCGCGAAAGTACGTGGGAGAACGGCGTAGACGAGAAATCTCGTAAACCCTGTGCTTTCGAGGAATCCCAGAGTAGAGTATTCGTCGTATATACGAGACGCTCATGGCATTCGCGTACGAAGGCTACAAACCATGCTGTTTCTCGCCTCGAGGCGGACATTGCGGCATTCATCATCGAGTCGCGATGAAACCTTTCTCACCCCCATACATTTCCTCGCTCCATTCGAACAAAGGAAGAAGCATGAGGATAACGAAGGAAGAAAAGTACCGGATGGTTGGGGCGCGTCGCGAGAACAAAATTCGCAAACGTCATTTCGTGGCCTCCGCGCGACGCGACGCGCGTACAAAGAAGCATATAGTGTACACACGAGCGAGATAGCAGGAAAACAAGGGAAATCATCGTCGCGGAAGCGAAATAGGCGAATGAATAATAGTGCCATTGATACTATTGATAGGGCACAGCGAACGACAATCGAGCCATGCCATGGCGGAAAGGGTAGACTCGACGTATGTTATTCAATCCGCTGCGCCGCGCGACACGGATTTTAGCTTTTGTTTCATTAGCCGCCGTTTCGCGCCCGCAGTTCTCTCGCGGAACTCTCTCGTGAATCCGACGACCGACGTCGCGCTGCTACCACTGCACTCTGGAAGAATTTCCAGAGTGAGCAATATTATATTTCGGCACTCCATGTTCGCCGCGTACATACAACTCATAACGGGGATGTAAATTAAAGCGCGACATTCTTGAATATTCTCGTGCGAATTTTCCGGTGCATGTTTCGGTCGGCGAAGCATACGGCCAATAAAAAATTATATAAAGCCACAAGGCAAGGATAAAACGGGGAACCCGAGAGAGTAACACTTTATACTGAGAACACAGCCCGAATAACATTAGTCTAGCCATAGTAGATGAGGGTGGATGCGGGCGGGAGAGGATGGGACAAGCGACCAGAGAAAATGGGAGACAGAGAGAAAGAGAGAGAGAAAGAGAGAGAGAGAGAGAGAGAGAGAGAGAGAGAGAGAGAAAGTAGGTAGTAGCGTAGTA